>NW_015150862.1:715923-742023 GCF_000732505.1 Cyprinodon variegatus
CAGCAGGGAAGGGAGGATGAACAGAGCTGAATTAGGCCTAGTTCTGGAGTAAAACCTGACTTAAAGTCTATTAAAAAATGGCCCAAGCTACAGTTTAGAAACTATTTTAAGACTTAAAAACTGGTAGGTTGTATTTGGCAAAGAAGAATGGGCAGAAATGTTGGTGTTTAGATGTCCAAAGCTGGAAGAGACAAACTCCAACCTTAGTAGAGACTCAAAACAAACTAACACCATGTTTTTTAGGGATCTATGGATAATATTTATAAATAATGTGATATTTTTTCTTTCATTTCACAAATTTGGACTATTAAGAGGTCCATGGTAAGCCCGTAAAATCATAAATGTCCCCTCACACCCCAACCACGGACTGCCGTCTGTGAAGAGGCTTCGAAGCATCCAATGCAGGTCCAGCAGATTCCATAAGTTTCTTCCCTACTGCCATTAGACTGTTGAATATTGTGTAAAATGGGTTATTTTATTAAAAAAATGAATGTTAGAACTGTAAATATACAGTCATACGTTTATATTATTATTTTTGTATGTATTTATTACTGTTTTCAAGGCTGCACTTTGAAAAATGAAGTTTTCTAGAGCCTTTTTAAACAAATTTTCTTTTTGTATACACTTGTGTATACAAAATGACTAAATAAACCTGTCTAAGTCTATGTCATGGCATAAAAACCCTGGGATTCTTTGTTTGTATTTGCATGAGAAGAGAAGTTCAATGGCTTTGATGCTACAGCAATGCAGGTTCTATGTTGAGGGGAGGTGGTGTAGTGGTTTGATTGTTAAGAGTAGGCGACGATAGGAGGGAGAAAAGCATGAGGCAAGATTTGATCTTTTCTGGTCTTTTCCTATGCAGGAGACGATGTTCAGGCCAGGCCTCTGCATTATTTATGTTCGCAGCACATCTTGAGATTAAACATTTGCTGATTTGTCAAAAGCACAAACATGAGGTCCTGCCCATCTCCTTGACATATAAGTTCAGCCGACACAAAACACCGTCGCACATTTAATTGATGAGGACTGCGGCTGGTGACCCGAACCTCCGCCGCGCTACACCCCTCCCCTTCCCCTTCGTCATTCCTTCTTCCCAGCTCTGATGGAGAAAGGCGAGGCTCAAGGTCAAAACTTCCCGCGGAGCGAGAGCAGATTCCAGGAAAACGGAGGCTGCACTTTATTTCTGCCCGCTTCTGTTTATACTGTCTTTCACCTTAAAGGTTCCAAGACCAGACTAAGAAATAATAATAAAAAAATACAAAAACAGGGAGGGAGAGAAAAATGTGCTATTTGTCAAACTAGTGACACCCTGCTAAGTGCTAGTGTTTATGGGACACTTTCAGAGGCCTGTGAAGCAAAAATAAAGAGATATAGTTTTGCTTTATGAATTAAACTGTTGTCCATAATTTGTCTGAAAGGTTGAAGCCCAGATGGTCAACAGAAAATAAATTAACTTTACACCCATCAAGATAAAATGACCTTAAAAATGAAAATAATAAAAATTAAAAGATTTAAAACTTAAGTGTATTACCTGATCTAACTGCTCCTGTTTAGAGCAGAACAGCATCTTTTTTCCCATTAATTAAAAAAATTATATTATTACGGTAACAATGTTAATAACAAAGTAACTGGATTCTATTCTGTTTCTATTTTAACACTTGGGGAAAAAAATATTAAATAAATCCCTGATGGGTTTAGTGGTTAAGAATTCAGCAGTACTACTAATAGTAGTGCTTCAACAGTGTAGGTTAAATCTTATATTTTTTATTTGACATTCGTTTATATTCACAAACTGTATGGGTATCACTTTATTGTTCCCATAAGTAGATTTTCTTTTCAGAAAATGTGTGAGAAAAAAAAAACAACAAAAACAATAATTTTAAAACAGTAGGAAAATAAAGAATCTCAAGGAAAAAAATAACATCCATAGTTAAAATCAACAAACTAAAATGAAAACAAGCTTTTATTAAATAATGACAGATTATGCATCTTTTAATGGCTGATTTATACTCCAGATGCTTTAAGATGCCATCAACAAAACTCAAACTTGTGTTGAAATACAAACTTAACTTTTTAAAATCTTATAAGTAGAATCCTGTAGCTACCAATGTCAACATTTAAATTACAGCTACATTTTTAAAATAAATTAATTATTATTAATTCTGTGCTCTAATGTCATTTTATTTTAAAGTGTTTTGCAATTTAACAGCCAACAGAAGCCAGAAAACCGTTATTGCGCTTTATACTACATAGATATTTCAAATTCATACCACAAGCATCCGGATTTCCGTGGAAGGTGGTGCTTCTGCAGGAGATCAAGATCAGATGACTATAAACAAAATTAATATGACACCGACTAAATCAATTATCAAACAAATGATAAACAGCCGTCCCTAAGTGGCTAACCGTGTAATCGCAAAAATCTACTTAACCCCAACCCTAATAAATATTCATTTGATGCTGGGGTTCTGAGCCCAGCAGCCACTGTGCTGCTTCCTCCTCCTCTTCCTCCTTCCCCTCCGCCTCTCTCCTGCACTCTTCATGAAGGAGCCATTATATTAGCGGGGGGCCACAATTAATCCATTTCTCTCCTTACATGACAGCCTCAAAATATTCATTAGGGCCCGACTGCGCTGACAGGCCGTGCTTATCTTTTACCAGTGGCTTTACAATGGCCTGTGTCAAACGTATGTTTGTCACGTCCCTCTTTATTGATTAGCTGCCAGATTCACTTGAAATAATTAAAAGATTATTTTACATATTTATAAACCTCACTGCCACAGCGCCTACTTAATTTTCCATTAGTAAAATGCAGTCTATTAAGTGCACCGTGAAGGCCGTGGAGGGGAGGAGGTGAGGGGAAATGAGTAATCACTATAATTGTAGACAGAAAGACAATAACCGCGCCATAAAAGCTGGGATTTTATGACCTGTTCTGGCAATGCTATCTCTTATCACAAGTCATGTCGGCTACGGCGCTCCCAGATAAGGACACACTGACACGAGGCTGGCTCTCTCTCTCTCTCTCTCTCTCTCTGCATGGCGGGGTGTGTGTATGTGTGTGGCTGACATTTCCAAAACCCCAGCAGATATAAGCTGAACAAGTCCCAATAGACTTGCTGGTGGAAAATAGAGACTTGAAAGCAGCAGTACATAGCCGGAATACTTTGCTCCGCTGAATGTTTTATCAATACCGGGGGTTGCCAAAAGTGCTGCGGGTCTGTGGAGAAAAAGCAGGAATTCTGTGACCCCCGCATAGATTTTCGGCTTTTAATGTGAAAAATGAGCCATAAAGCAAACATAAAAGTAATAATTTTTCCTCAAGGTCTCACCTCCAATCTGTGCTAAGGAGGAGTGGTCAGTCCCAGGAGGGCCGACACACTCTGGTGTCATGGCAGTGTCACCGAGCTACTCCAGAGGCTAACGTTCTGCCGCCCTTCGGATGCTCACAGTCTTATTGGGTTTGATGGTGTGTTAGAGCAGGTTTAAAGCAGGGAAATGTAGATAATTATCATTTTAAACTGCATAATTAAATAAAAAGGAAATCATGCATGCAAATTTGCATCAAATTAAAAAAAATAATAATCAAAATACAAAAAACTAAGAAAAAAACAGCATCAACCCCAGAGCCTCCATCTGAGGCCCAACTCACCAGGTTAAAATGTTAATTTTACCGAGCAATTATATTAAAGTCCTTCACGACTTTCTCTGTTCACCAAAGTAGACTAAAGTCAAATATGAGGCCAGTTATTATGGAAATAAAGATCAGATTGTATGAAGTCCTAAAACATTAAACCCTCAAACTTAATAATGGTATTCCTTATCCTTTTTTTTTTTACCAATAAATGCATATATCTTCTCAAAGAAAATATATGATTGATAAGGTTTAATTCTTATTGAGGAGTGCGTGAAATATCAGCGATATTATCAGTATCGGTCCGACAAACTGGGACGATATTTATCAACTGATTTCCACGTATTTGGGTTTTGTTTTTTTGTTTTTTTCAGGAGGGGTTTTTTCATTTGGTGTTTGTTTAGTCTGTGACAGTTAATCTACTATGGATGGTTTTTCATGGCGTTTGAAAAAATATAATAAATATAGAGACTACATTTCAGTTATTGCTGTAACAGCAATATAATCTGATAAATCGGCACAGATTTTTATATCGTTGCATCTTTTTTTCCTATTGCTCCAAAATGCCACATCTCATCTTCATCTCCATGTAAACCTAAACACAGACTCATTACCTCAGACTCTAGACTCAGAAAGGTCAGTTAGACCTTTTGATTGAACTGCGGCGCTATGCATCAGTTACAGTTGCCACAAGCTGTGATTAATAGATTAAGAATATCCATAAAAGTCAGCAGGAAAAGTTTTTTTTTTTTTATTATTCATCTAAACGCACCCTGAATGAAAATGTAAATGTAAAACATTAAGACAGATGTGGTGTCGAATGCATTGTCTTTGACTGATATGGAGAACCATAGATGGTAAAGGCCATCAAAGACCCATTGATATGCTGGATCAGGGCCTCAAACAGGACCTTCACAGGAGCCTCTCTGCACAAATCTCCAATACTGCACAAACAGCCTGTTTGTCATCCCCAGAAAGGAAAACACCACGGCACAAAAGTGAGCAGCATCAATAGAGACGGCTTGCTTTTTTTTTATTTTTTATAGCCCACAAACACAGATGGAGACGCTTTAGTATTTTTTGCCTCTCCAGAGCCCAGCAGCCATCCTGAACTTCCATATGTGTTTGCCAAGCCCCCGTCCCAGTGCCATTGATTGAGTATTCAGAGTATTGAGCCACAGTGTCTATTATTCATCAGCTGCCGGGTAGGCCTGACTGGATACACAGACAAAACTCTCATTAAAACTTCTTCTGTCACTTCCTGTGATTTGAAAGCAGCCTGAGTGTTGGGGGCATCCGTCAGGGCCCTGGAGCCGCTTGTCTTAGGGACGAGGGTGCCAAAGACTCAAGGTAAGGGACACATAGAAAGGAATTACACTCTGCAAGGAGGAAACAAGTTCATTTGAATTCAATTAATTACAAAGTAATTGAGATTTAGCTTAAATTTACTCTCCTTCGACGGTGAGAAAACTGATGTACAAAGCTTGCAAAAAATTAGGTTACAGAGCAAATCAGGACAGAAATGGATCCTAATAATGAAGATTAGCCATTCTGATCTTAGGAGGCCATTTTAATAAGTCCACCTTTTGGCCTGGATAAATACTATAATGATCACTGCTAATAAAAAGCACTAAATTACAGCCAGAAGAGGGTTTTCCAACTCAAACGCCACAGCATTGTACAAACCAATGTCCTTGACCTGCATAATATATAATGAAGCTACAGGCCAAGCCTGCGCTGCGTGTTTTGCACACTGACTGCTTAAATTATTCCCTTATATCCCAGTTAAATCCAGCAGTAAATAAAAAAAAAATAATAATTTTTGCAGATGTGACCAGTTTTTCATTAAAGTTTTTCTACATTTAAGAAGGAAAAAGTTCCAACAATGTTCAGACAAATGAATGTTATTAAGAGATTATCTGTATTGAGACAAAAAACTCATTTTACAAAAAAAAAAAAGCAGCAGATTCTACATATAACCAGCCACTGTTGGGCGCCTCTGCACAGCCTGGAGCTCCATTGTGTCATTTAAGGAAAAAAAATCCCCAGTTAACTACTAGATTTCAACATTTGATATATTTAAGGAAATTTTAAGAAACTCAAAATGACGGCGTCAAACCTCCTGATGTGAGAGCCTTGTTCATGCAGCTCAACATTCCTGCCACATTCAAAGTCGGAGAGTTTTTGCCTTTGCCATCAGCAGGTCTCAACAGTGTAAATACATAACTGGAGTTTACATGGAATCCACATTTCCAACTAGGTTTTGGTTTTTAAAGGCTGCGGTGTTAAACTTTCAAGCAGCTGATGATCAGCCCCTGTCGGTTCAATTGTTATTTAAAAAGCAGTCTGCTCAATAGTAGCTCAGTTATTTTGTCTCTTGCTCCCATTTGTTCTTTTACAGTTCTTTAATGATCTGAATAAAATTCCAGGGCGACTCAAGTGTTCCATTTCCTGAACCCAAACTTTATCATTTATCGAGTCCCCAGAGCAGCATGGATCATTCAAAGGTTGACTTTCAAGGCTTTTGGGAGACCGTTTCCGGCCTTCCTCTTCATTATTCTAAAATCTCCCAGAATGCAGAGCGACACACGCTCATGATTGATCTCAAAACCACTGATTTTATTTTCTTTTGAGGAAAATATTATGGATGGGTCTAAACAAGGCATAATTGGCCAAACCCACGGCAGCGCCTGACCTGCCAACAATCCAGACCGACTCCCAAGGTTGGCTGCCTCCCTGGGAAATATTGTGCATTAATTTCATTTAGTCTCCCCTCCAACATTCAATGGTAGAAGTTAATTAAATTGCTTGTCCATTGTGTTCATCCACTTACAAAGTTAATGATATTGTGCCGGGGAATTAAAGAGCGTTTTATAAAGCGCTCGGGATGGGAGCTGGCAGGCACTACATTGCCCAGTTGAACCCTGTCAGTCGGCGGGCTGCTGGACCCCCTAATTAGCAGTGAAATGGATGCTTCCATCTGCCAATTTCCTGCCACGCTCATCAGTCGTGCAGTCGTTCCTCTAACCTGCCCGGCAGAGGGGTCTAAAGCAATAAAACCATCACAGCAGCGACATTCATCAAAAAAGAAGAAACAAAGTGAATACGAGTGTACATGATATGACTCAGACTTTAAAGCAGCTTGTATATAATCCTGTTTTTTTCCCCTTCTGATCTCATTATTGGCTGTTTTAGCTTAATTCTGATGGAAGACTTTGATAACTTTGTTAAAAACCTTTGATACATACAGTAATAGCACCTCGTTTTTGCAAGAGAAGCTTCTGAATAAACGTATTCTGATGAAGCTGTACGGATGAAAAGTGATGCAAGTTTAGATATAATGCATGCTGGACATCATGGTTGGAATCATTAACAGAAAAATGAAATGTCTGAACTCATTTCTCCTTTTATTATTTAAAAAAAAGCCTCCAGGGTCCAAATGATTGAGAATAATTCATGCAAACGCTCAGTCCAGCTGCATGTTTACTTAAACACTACCAATACTTCAGCATCATTTAACTGGGTCATAAAAACAGGATTAAAACAGGATCAGGAACAGCACCTCTGGGGTTTGACTGGACATATCGACCTATTAATATGGCCGGGAAAAAATAAGCATTCATTTGCATTTGAAATCAGAACCCATGAATTCACAGTTAAAACAAAATTACATTAAGGGCACTTTACATGCAGCTCTGGACATGTGCAAGATGCAAACTGAGAGGTGTGCAGCATATGAGGATTAATGTTTTACTAATGGCATGTTTCTTTTACAGTTTTACAGTAACAATTGGCATTTTATTACCTGCCTGCATTTTCACAGCATTTGTCAGGGAGTAAACAAATCACCAGGGTACTGTAAAAAAAAAATGCTTTGGTGGAGAGAGAAAGTTTGGATGGACGTTTTTGAAGAGGGATTGCAATATTTAAGGTTTTCAAGCAGTCTTGTTTAGAGACAGTAGTTTACCACCAACATTTTCCATTTTTTTAAGGAACAAGATGTTTATGTTATCTATTATAGAGGCTTTTCTGGTATATTAACTAACCTTATGAGGACCTTCAGGCCTTATGGAGACCAAAGTCTGGTCCTTATACAGTGGACCCCATTTTTTTTTTAAATAGTGCGTCATTTTGGAGGTATGGTGATCATTTCATTTAGGTTAACGTACAGTAGGTTTTACCTTGCCTGCAAGCAATGTTTTTGCGGTATTTGTATGTTAACAAACATACAAGAATCCACCAAACCCAAAATGAATTGGCCAATCACGCTGCAGTATAATGATACATAAAGTCCACAATCAAAGCAAAATAAACATTTCAGCGCAGGGGAACCTACGCTAAGTAGCTGCTGTCACATCTATTTTTGTCAAGATCCACAATTTCGTCGATGGAAGAGGAAGAACATAAAAGCATAAGTTGGTGAGGTTCCTCAAGGCACCGCTGCTATTTCATTTGTTTTCATGAGGCTAAAACCAAATACTGGTAGGTGGGCACTTGGCCCAATCGGTTCAGAAGGTTCAGCTGAATGGCCCTTTTTCCCTTAAACAGATTTAATTAATGCAAATTAAATTAATGCCTTGCAGCAAGAAGGTAGGGGGTTCAATTCCCAGCCCAGGGTCTTTCTGCATGGAGTTTGCATGTTCTCCCAGAGCATGCGTGGGTTCTCTCTGGGTACTCCGGCTTCCTCCCACATTCCAAAAACATGACCGTTAGGTTGATTTGCTTCTCTAAAGTCTCCTTAGATATGAGTGTGTGAATGATTGCTTGTCCTTTTTGTCTCTGTGTTCCCCTGCGATGGACTGACGTCCTGTCCAGGATGCCTCTCATCTCATGACAGCTGGAGATAGGCACCAGCATCCCTCATGACCCCGCTTGGGATAAGCGTGAAGGAAAATAGATGGAGATTAAATTAGAGGAGTTCCAGATTAACAATGTGTAGAACCAAAGATAAGTCAAACACCTTATCAGTCTGGCTTGTCAGGTAAGGGTAAGTTAGGGTAAAGGTTCATGTTAGGTAGGTTTGTAGGGTAGAAAGCAACATCTAGAAAGGAAATATTTCTCCAAAACTTCAACATAACCTTTTGCCTTAAGTGACGTGTTCTACAATTAAAAGATTTCTTTACACCTAAATCTGCATGCATATGAAAAACTCTGGGATTATATGTTAAAAGCAACAAAGAAGTCATTGAGCGGTAAATTGCTGCTGTTTAAATGGAGACGTTTATGAAAAGGAGAGCTTTAAAAGATCTCTCAGTCGACTGGTTTACACAACCCTCTATTAAGATGGTTTGGGTCCTTGATGAAGCTCAGGTCAAGGCCGAGCAGTCCACAATTAAATTAAGATGCATGCACAACCTCCAAACTTCGTTTAACATCCATTCATAAATAACAGCAAAGAGAAATATGAAGAAAATTAAAGGTTCTGAGAAGAAATTTAGCTCGCTAACAAGGTCAACTTCTCAGCACTAAGTGTATCAGACATCTGCGACTGGCCATGAAAAGACCTTTCTTCCTTCCTCGCAGGAAGACAGCCTTCTAAAAGCAATCTTCAAATGACCCGCTGATCTTGGGGGCTCGCATAAATACTCGCTTTTTCTAAATGACGATGCTGTCCTGGCTCGACAAAATCATCATTTTAAAAGGGGATATGAAGATGATGAATATTTGCCTTATTAGATTGTTGCTAAAGATGAAAAATCAAAGTCCGTACCACTGAGATACCCATTAGTAATTAAAATGACATTACATCCTCCCTATATTCTCTGCCACTGCTTGCTTGCCAAACCCATTATTCAATTGTTTTAGATGTCGGGGATACAAAGTCTTTAATATACTTATGCTCATTAATGTAAATCATATTTGGCTATGGATGTCCAATAATCAAAAAGAATATTTCAACTTGTAATTTCCCATCTATAAAAGCATTCCCATTAGCGGAGGAGGCTCCATGGAAACGACAGCTCCTTGAGCTCATTGATTTTTCTTTTTCCTTCTTCTTTTCATTTTTATCCTGTCTTCATTCCACCATTTTGGAAAGGCTGCTAATGTTGTCATGGACTGTTCATCAATCTATATTTTTATCTGATTCAATAACGTGCCTATTCATGCGGTCTCATTTGTGAAGGAATTGATTAAATTAGGATTATACAGACTGTGGGGAGGCTGGAAGCAATATATCTTTAACTGATTACTGGAGTCCTGATAAGAAGTTTGAAAAAGTTTGTTGACTTAAAAAACAACCTATATAATCTCATTTTATTTGTCTTAACAGGGTTTATAAACATTTTTATGTCAAAACTCTAGTCTACGAAGAACCAAATTAAAGCTTAGAGCTAATGATGATGGCGACAACTATCTTTTAATATCTTAAATTAATAAGGAAACTGCTGGTCCTTAGAGTTATAGTCAAGGCCACACCAACCGATACCAAGTCGTACAGAGACAAGTCCAAGACCTTTAGAGGCCAAAACCAAGGGAAGGCCAAGACTAACACATTTAAAGGCAGAGACCAAGACCATATAGTTCTTGGTTTTGGCCTTTTCTTGGTCTCAGTACTCCTTGTTAAAGGTTGGTGTGGTCTTGACTACAACCCCACTGGTACCATTTATTTCAGAAGGTCAGGACTGTTGACTAGAACATGGGTCTATAACCTTAACGATCCTAAGAGCTATTTTTGCATTTAATCCGGCAACCAAGAACTTGTTAAGAGCTGTTAAGCACCTGTTAAATTGCCTTTTTATAAATGAAAACGAATTATTTTGACAAACATCTATTATCTATAATTCATTGAGG
Organism: Cyprinodon variegatus; assembly: GCF_000732505.1. Taxonomy (NCBI): domain Eukaryota; kingdom Metazoa; phylum Chordata; class Actinopteri; order Cyprinodontiformes; family Cyprinodontidae; genus Cyprinodon; species Cyprinodon variegatus. The sequence continues at coordinate 726,350 of NW_015150862.1, forward strand.
TTTAAAATAAAGAAAAAACTGATTTGGATGAAAAGGATGGGATTATTTTCTTCTACAGGATGTTGATTTGTTTGGATTATGAATTATTGCACGCAGCTACAACTAACACTGACGACAAAACCGCACGGTTTAAAAGTCCACAGCTCATGATGCATGTTCTCACGCTGTGCTGCCCGACGCTCTGATGTGAGCTAACTGCTCACACTGTACGTCTAAAAACCATGTCGGACCCAGCTCCGCGGTGGGATGGCGTTACTCTGACTCGTCTATCCAGAAGGCAAGCAAGTAGAAGAGGAAGATGAAGCTCACTAGAGTGAAACGCGCTGCCTCGGCAATTTGTGCAATTTTGTGCTGAAAGCCCTAATAAGAAAAGGTGACAAAGTATTTGGACAAAGACATTGCTTAGCAAACGCAGCTACTACAATCAATTTTACAGGAAGTATACCATTTCACTTGCACCCCTGCCATGCTTCTGTGTTTTCATCTGAGAGGAGGAAAAAGAAGAAGAGACCTTATTTGCGCATGCCACCTGAGCGATTTGCCCACGACCACTTTACGACGGCCGACTGAATATCAAATGTTTTTGATTTTTTTTTTTCCCACCCTTATGATTTCTGATCCAGAGGTTGTCGTGAGAGGCTGATCACCCCTCGTTACCCCCCGTACACTACACAACGCACGATCAGGCTGAAAGTCGGCCCGATCGAAAATTCTTGCATGACTGGAAAATGGTCCCGAAAAGGGCAAAAGGTAGTACAGTGTATGCCCGGCTCAACCTATGGCAAGAAAAATAGATAAAAAAATATATTTCAACTACAGTTGAAATAATTTTTCTTGGAAATTTAAAGTAAATATTTAATGAAATAAAAACTGGATTTATTATAGCTACTTTCTCTTAGGGAAGGCCCAAAGACCCACTTGTGGTTCTGGAGTCGCAGGTTAAAGATACCTGGACTTGCTAAAGAGGGTAGTGGATGAAGTGGATTCCTCTTGGATCTTCAGAGAGACTTTTATGACGTGGTGGAGTTCCAAACTTTTGCCCCTTGATGATGTGCGATGGCTTGACGATTGATCATATGGTAGATGATGATGGAAGTGTCACTGTGGGGTAGAACCGGATTATCTGAGCATGGTTCCAAAATGATGGTCCTTGAGGTCCATCGTTCGGCACTTTTAAGATGCGTCTCTGCTTCCACACATGAAACAAATGGTAATTAACCTCTTCAGCATACATTTAAGTTCTCCAAAGTCCTGCTAAAGACCTGATTATTTGACTCAGGTGTTGAAGCAGAGAAACATCTTAAAGTTTCCGAAGAGCAGACCTCAAGGACCAGTACTGGGGAACCGTGGTATGGATGCTGTTCCTTCATAATAAAAGGATTTAAATTTAGTTGATAATTAAAGTAGCTCTAAAACACCTGATGATATGAGGATCTGATTTGTTCTTAAAAACATCAGTGCTGATTCTCCCAGAGGACGGTGGGTTAAAGAGCGCTGATGTCAGCTGCAACATGAATCAGTCAGCCTCCGTTTAGTTGCTGCTTGTGACTCACTCAGTTGGCCTTGCAATGACAAACTGTTATCCTTGGCTGTCCAGTGAGAAACAGCACTTTAGGACTGAAATATATTAGTTTGCAACATCTTAGTGGCATTACTTTGTCACATGTGAGACAAACTTATCAGGATGGTCTCCATTTCTCTGCATCTAGAGCCTTTCCTCCTCCCTTAGTAAACACACAATTCTTCCTAAATGACAAAAACACGTGTAGATCATGAGCTATCTCATGAAACATCAATAAAATATGACAGCTCCAAGCTTTCTGGTGCAGGGAGAGTGAATGCTGGCCTGCAGCGACGCAGTGGACAGAGATTCAATGTTTCTTCTCTAGAGATGAAGCGAAGCAGTCGGAGCAGAGGGTTCAGTTTCGGGGTCATGTTCAGAAAAATCATTTTTTTCCCCCTGGGATGTATAAAAAAAATAAGCAGCTTTCTGTCTGTGTGCTGTCTGGGTCTGAGCAGAGGCGTTCTCGGAGCACAACAGTGACCACGGGAGCGTGAAGCTTTAGAGGAGTCTGCGGAGCACATGCAGCGGCTCGTCTCAGGCTAAGACGCCCGTCCGGTGCCTCTTTGTGGCCCTCTTTGTCTTTATGTAAAAACCAATGCTCTCCAATGATGTGTTATGTAAAATTCCCAGAGGCTTGATTTAAATGGTTGGATATCCTCCATGCTAGCTTAGTTATACTCCAGTGCATCGCCCCTGAGAGCACATGGACGCCGCATAAAAAGCAAATGTAAATGCCGCCTCAGCCTTTTAGATAACAAGAAATTATGTCATGCCTTTTTCGTCTTATTGTATTATTATAATAATAAATAAAAAAAGAGGGACTTTTCAGGCGCAGATGTTTCTTTTTATCCGTACAATATCTGCATCCGGACTTTTCCCGCGACCTCCCTCCTCCTTTAAGGACAGCTTTAAGAAATGAGAGACCAGGGGTCCAGTGCCAAGAGCAAAGGTGGCAGCAAACCCAAGTCCGATATGCTGTAAACAACCCACAAACAAGAAGCGTGGGAGGAAAAGAGGATTTGGATGGGGCCCATGCAGGCATGTCCGCAGCAGGTCTCCTGCTTCAGCCCCTTTTGAGAGCTCCGCCATGGCCAGGTGCCCCCTTATTGTCCATCAACACACCACAACATAATGTCTGCAACACATCTGCTTCATCTGAGTTAGTTTAACAAAGCAGGTGCATGTAAAGAAAGAAGTATTCATAGGCTTTAAACATTTCCAGATTTTCCCAGGTTACAAAACCAAAAAATAAGTGTTTTTTATTAAGACTTGATGCTATTGATAGACAGAGTGGTTTGCATAATTGTGGAGCGGAAGGAAAAGGATCCATGGCTGCTAAATAAATCTGCAGAAAGTTAAGGCTGGGTACTAATTCAATATCAATATATATACTTACATACTTTTATACAATATCAGTGATTTTATTCTATTTTGATATATGTTAGTCTATGATGACAGCATCAGTCTCTGACTGATATTTAAGCTGAATAGAGGGTGATGGTGTAAACTACAGGCACAGAGCAGCAGTAGGCTGTGTTTACTGGTAGTAGGCCAAGATAAGTGGTAGGTTCTCACTACTAAATGAGATTCCATGACAAAGAGACCTGATGTATTAATTGGTATTTTCAGTTTAGTTCTGAGTTACTTTGATCATTTACTGCATCACAATGAATTTGATTGTGGTTTGATCGGTATGCATATGGATCAATCTGGTATTTTACATTGAGTCTTTTTTTTTTTTTTAAACACTTGTTACCCTGGATAGCATTAGATTAACATTTAAAAATGAGTTGAGACCTCTTGAATTCAGATTTAGTCCAATAAAGTCATAAGATGTTTTTTCAGCTTGCATCTGATCTTTCTGTTTTGCTTCAGTCTACTTTTCTGTATTGCTGTCTCTTTGTTGCCACCAGACTGGGAATTGTATCGCTGCAGTTGAAGAGCATAGTTAGTGCAGCTGCATAAATTGAGCTGGGCAGGATCGTCATGGGAAAGATAGGGGAAACCTTTTGAACAAAATACAGCGACATTTCCTTACAAGTTTGATGGACAGTTGGGCACACTTAGGGGATTCATTTACAGCTGCATGACACTTAAAATCAGAAAGGGCAGCCCGTGTGCAATTCTTGGTAGGATACTATGTTTAAGGGTCATCCTTTCTTGTGAATTCAGTGGCTAAATAATATAATGGAGAGAATCTGGGACTGTGAAACGGTAAAAGCAGCAGAAAATAAAGATTAATCATGTTTTATGTCATTATAGCAATATTCAGAAATAACGTAGTTACATAATGATGCATATTATAAAATGGCATTTTATCACTGATGAAATCCTTGGAATTAATTCAATTTTTCCCTGTAGGACAAAGTTTTAATTATCGGCTAAAAACTGCCTATTATTCATACAGTTATCAATAGAATGCTATAGGGTCATTCAACAAAATCTTATCCTGTTTCTCAGATCCAAAAGTTTACCAAACACAGTCGTATAACATTTAGATCTCATTACAGAATTGCCTCATTTCCACTTGGCCAGGGATTGCTTTGAAACATTTTTTTTTTCCTACATCAGAAAATGTAATTAGGCTGTTAAAATTAAGATCTTAAGTTTAAGTAAAAGAGCATAAGATCTGATCTAATTAGAGAGCTCTTTAATGAGCTGGTAATTAGCCACATCATGGTGCACACAGGGTGCCATTGTGGCTTGAACTGGAGCAGGAACTCTGACTGACTGGGGCACCCTTTGTGTTAGATTAGTTCCCACTTGTGAGACATTATTCAGTGGAATATGGTTATGCTTTGCTTCATACCTTCATGAGAAATCACTTTGGTATGTTCTAGGGGTCACACAGAGGATTTACCAGCCTTTACATAATAAAAACGAAATGTCACCGCTGATAAAAGTTTTAAGTGTCACAGAGAAAGGATGTGTTTAAGCCAAGGAATAACCTGTGAGATGAAAATGAACGCTTGAGACACTTCCTACGCATGATATTTAAGTAAGTAAGGAAGGAAGGAAATATGTACCAAATATTGTATGGGTGAGTGAGTATTTTTGTATTCTTTGGTATACTGCAGCAGATGCATTTTGGTCTATCATACATCATCTGTGTGACTGCAAACTCCGCCCACAAACTCGTGCAGAGCGAGATTCATCAGACAGAAACTAGAATTCGTGGGAACGTGTTTGGTGTTTATGTTTGCTCCGCCCATCGCCTGCCTAGCCCATCTTGCTCTGACCTCACCTGAACCTCACTGTATCTGCTTTAATTTCTGAAACAAAAATCAATCGTTCAAAGGACAGTAGAAGGAGATTGGCATTCATTGAGACAGGAAGCTAAACCTTCCGTCCAATTTATATTGGTAATAGTTTAAGAAAACATGGTGGCTATGAGAAATGCAATCTGTAATATGGCCTTTTTTTACACCAGTCAAACTTATAATTAGAAAAACTGGTAATAATGGGAGGGAGGGAACGGCATAAAAAAATAGCATAGAAACAGCTTTTATTGGCTCTCTTAGGGGAAGATTCCGATTTACCAGTAGGAAAGTGAGAGGCAAATTGAAGCTTGTTGATTAACATGTATAGAAACACAATGTATAGAAACAGAAAGAGGAGGTTATATAACAAGGGGAAATTTACAGCTTACAAAAAGGCTGCGGGGTCATTGAGATAGCAACCTTAGATGAAAAATGTGCATATTAGGCCAGTGATTTAAAAATTAAATAACATTTTAAGCCTATTTTTACAAGGAAATCATATTATTGACAAGATATATGATAAAGCCAACATAATATTAATAGGGGTGTATATAATAATCGTTTAGTATCGATGCATCGATCCAACAGCCAACAATCTGATGCATCGATACGTCCGCAAGAGTATCGATTCATGTTTTTTTTTTCCTGCGGTCTATTTTTATCCATTTGCTCCTGGGCGTAATTCTCCCTCCCGTGCTGCAGTGGCGCTACACCTATTTTTCCCTCCTACCTCGCTTCCTCGTTATACTCTAAGAGCAGTGTGTTGCAGTGAGCTTAACACAGACATTTTTTATTTATGCCCAATATTGAAGCATGGTCTGTGCTACACGCTGTGGGTCTAGATACAGCCGAGGCGGTGAGGAAGTGGGGGCGAGTTTAGTCCGACAACGGAGGGACATGAGGGCCAAAAAGAGCGGAGATCCAGGTGGAAAAAGGGTCCCAGCATTCTCATGCACCTCGCTCTTCTAGCTGGTCCAACTTTGACAGTTTTTTCCGCAATTTCGGTCATAAAAACAAAACAAGCCGGCCTCCCGTCTGCGGCACTGTCTGCGGTCAGCTACAATTTGGGAGAGCTGCAGCGGAGCGTCTGCGGAGGGGGCGGGGATGTCTGGAGCCGAGGTATTGCATTGCACTCATTGCACTGATTTTTTGCAGTATTTTTTTGATGAAAGGCCTTTCAGAATCTATAACGCAGGGGTATTATCATTTTTCAGTGAATGAGGTTTTAATAGGAAATAGGTGGAGTGCAACTTTTCTACTTCTGTTATTTGCTATTGTTTCTAAAAACAAATGCATAACGATATTACAGCTTTCATTGATTTATTTCCAATTTGAAACATTGTCTAGCCTGTAAGGTGGAAAAAAAATGAACCAATTAATCGAATCGAATCGTATCGTGGTGTATTCTTGAGTATCGAAAATAATTGAATCGTTGGGTCAGGAAATCGATACTGAATCGAGTCGCCATGATGGATGTGATTTACACCCCGAAATATTAGATGTAAAAACATAGTGAGTTCTTCTAACAGTAGGTTGGTGAAAGGATCTGCGATAACGCTCCTTTGTGCATGAAGGATGCAGCAGGATGTCACAGGTGGAGCTCTCCAGCTCTGCAGATGTATTTTGCAGCAGAGAATAGTTGGGAGACACTGTCCACAATGATGTTATTTTTGCTACTCCTGTTTCCCTCCTCCCACACTGGGCTGAGGGGGCATCCTGGGCCGAGAGTTAGCCACCCTGATGAGCTTATCTAACTGCTTTCCCTCAGCTGTAGATATGCTGCTGCTCCAACAGACAACACCATAGATGTCTAATGCCACCAAAGAGCATATGAAAGCAATTAGCTCAATAAGATGAGAGCTTGAAGAGGAACATAAAGCTTTCAGTGAAAGGCAAAAGGAACATATGACTCCAAATCTCTAAGCCATCAGGCACTTTCATTTTTGTTTCTCTATTTATAACCTGACTGGATAAACAGAGCAGCGAACATTCCCTAAAAATCCGATTAGGGAAATTACAAGCTCAATAATGAATCGGCTGTTTCACTTAAAAGCTTTGGCCTCCTATTTTCTAATGAAGAGCAAGTGAAAAATGATTCAATAATGGAACAAATGAGCTTTATGACCTATTAATATGCAGTACATAACATGAACATGGCAATGATATTGGCTGAACATTTAAAGATGTGAATAAACTGTCCACGGCAGGGAGAGAGTGGAGTAATGACAGATAAAGAGGGACGGAGGCTTGTGCATGCAGAGCTTGTGATACCACATCTGACAACAAACCCAGCCCAGAGTGGGAGGTAGAGTGACTGAGTGTGTGTATTTAAAATGGTCTATGTGTTTAAAATGTGCTGCACAATACCTGCTAATTCTATTAAGTGCTCCTGCGGTGTGGCTGTGTGGTTATGGTTTGATGTAAATGGACGCCCCAGTTGACTAAACAATGCAATAGCATTAGAATAAGATGATTGCATGACAGAGTGGGTAGAAAGGCCCGAGCCTGGCCACCCTCAGACCGTGCCAAGTCCATTATGTGTATTGGAGGCATCTTGATATCCGTCACGGGGAGTCAGTCGCTAGAGAGCGAAAGCTTTTTTTGTTTAGCCTTCATTGTCAGGATGGCTTCCGCCTTTAGACATCCGTGTGCAGGTAATGTAATGCAATCAATTAGGGACCTCACAAACAGTCCCCCAGTCTGTCAGTCTGCAGCAAGGCCTTTAAGCTTCCAGAAACTCTGGACACTCTGCTAGACTTGGACCACAGAATTGTGTCAAAAAATGGAGAGATGTACAACATGGCTTGAGGTATATAGAGCTGATACAACTCACTAAACATAAAGGCCTCTCCAATTATCAATAAATAGCTAATAAAAAAAAAATCAGAAAAAACAGTCTGTGAAAATAACATATACCTAATATGTAGGTTTTATAAAATCTTTTTCCTTTAATTTCTTCCTACAATATCTGATTGCTCCTGTAAAGCCCAAAATGCACAGGTTGGGAGGGTAAAAGATGCAGCCACTCAGCTGTGGGTCAGGCAGCCACTCCGTCACTTTGATAAAGAAACGGTATCTTCTGCTCTGATTCCGCTTCCAGTTTTAAAAGTTTTTGCCAGGGACCAGTTGAGTTTCTTTGCTAGGTTTGCAAAGTTATAATTGGAATCAATCCAATAATATGGTTTAGAGGCGATGATGCTTCTAATTTGCTTTAGACTGATGTGACTACGATGCATGTTCACCTCAGCACCTGCACAATCCGGCTGGAAATGAGCTGCAGTGAATACAAAGAAGAATCTGCTGTAGCAACTCAGCTGCTAAAGAAGGAAGAGAGCTTAAATCTAAACATATACTATAAGAACTGGTTTATAAATAGGAACAATGCAATAATAAATATAATGCAACAATAAATATAATATATTAAAAAGTTGCAATATAACTATTTGTAAATGACAACATGTAATATGAATTGAATTTCATGGATTAATATAATGTGTATCTTTGTCACAATTTAATACTAAAAAATAATATATTTTTATTTCTACCTTATTTGTTAATATTGGATAAATTTTTTTCCTTCATTGCCCTGAGCCTAAAACAGAATGAAAATGTTTGTCTCTCTGCCACACATCATTTTTGCTACAAGAAAGTCAAACATAGTGATTTTCAAGGTGGTCTGCAGCTGACTTTCATCATATGATTTAGCACAGGAAGCAAAAAAAAGTTATTCAGAAACGTATTTTTTTATGCATGATTCAAAGTTTTATTAGATTATTAAATTTCATTATTATACTAATTGATCAATCCAGACTTCAGTTTATAATTTCTAATTTATTTAAAGATATGACATTAGAACACGGGTCAGGCCCTGCCAAGGCTGGCCTGACCACAGGTGCAGGTCTTTCCCACTGTCAGCTTAAAAATTTAGATACATTTTTTTAAAAACTCTTTGTTGCAAGCTAGCTTAAGCTCAGTCAGACTAAATGGGGAGCATATTTAGACAAAAGTATTTTGTCTCTCCACAGTTTAGACTTCAATTTTGACTAGAGATTTCAGAATTATCCGGTTATCTTGATTTTTTGATGATCTTTACACCTCTTCACCACTTCGCAAAGTCTTTTCAAATTATTCCTTCTTCGATCTTCCTCTTCGACTTTGTTTTCCCCTCTACCTTTCCTTCCTCTATTCAAATTTGCTGCTTTTACATCTCATCCTCTCCGTCTTCTTTGGTCACACTGGGTGGCATAATTGAAAAGAAAAAAGAAAAATACACAAAGACTTGTTAGCTTACGCTGCTCTGCCTTGATACTATATGAGTATATTAGAAACAATCCTCCAAGAGACTCCCTTAGAAGACAGAGAATTAACTATGGTTTATAACAAATTACCTTAAGACAACATTCTTATTGGACCCCTCATTCCAAAATCAAGTCGTTTAAGGTACTTATGCAGTATGTGATTGTTTGAGTGCATTCACTAGAGACGAGAGTCAAGAGGTTGTGCTGACTTAATTAGTTCACAAGACAGAGATTAGCACAAGAGCCACAGGATTTGATCAAACTGCAGAGAAATCGGGTGAATTTAATGTTACGATTTCCTCCCATATTTTAACCATCTGTGCGTGACGATGGGCTCATGTGAGAAGATCAATGCCCCAAGGAGGAAGCATCCTCGTCAGATGGCTGGCTGAGCCACCATGAAAGGGGAAATCACGAACCGGCACTTCCACCTTTGTGGGGGATGTTTGGATTACAGGCTGCAGGCTCGTTGAAGATGTGTCACCCTCCTCACCCCCCCGGCACCTCTCTCCCTCTCTACATGACACCTTCTGTGAGGTAAGGTGTTCCCAGAGGAGGGAGGGGATATCTATATACACTTAGGCAGGAGAAAGGTCAGGCAGCCTGAATGTGCTTGGCAAACAGGAACCGGGGGTCCAAAGGGCCTGGGGATGAATCACAGGAGAATTGGTGCATGGCAGTGAATGAATAACCCGCCATGTCTCCCCAAACCCCATTATTTCCCTGCTTCTCCTGCGGGGCCTGAAATTCATGTCTGCGCATGCTGCCAGTTCATTAGGGGAGGGATGTCATTCCTCTTCTGGCTGCGGCAGGACAGGCCAGGCGGGCCCCAGGAGAACCCGGCCCTGTTTAATTCCACATCAAGCGCTCCATTGAGGGCCTTAATCTCTGCTTGGGTGATCAATACTATATCAGTGTAAATTAAAACGGCGATTTTAAAGCAATTAAGCGAGTTAATGCTCAATTCTAATGTCATTATTTGCCTGACAGAGGCAAAGGGTGGACTAAGGAGTATGACGTGTACACACCAGCAGTTTGGGTGGGGGCTTATTTAGGTTGGACTCGTGAGCTGTGTCCACAGTGACAGGTAAACTGCTTTAACTGGCACGGCACAATGTTGCAACCAGAAAGAGAGAGCTTAACAAAAGCAGATTAACTCTCCACCCATGCCGGCCCAGAGACCTCTCCAATTTCAGAGGACGATAACCCAATTGTTCAAATCTGATTTGTGCAACCAAACCCAATTATGGCCATATTAGATGAGAAGTGGCAGGGAGAGAACGCTTGCTGAGGGAGGCAGGGTAAATAGAGCAGGGGGGCGGGGGGTGAGATAGGTTGAAGAAGAAGAAGGAAAAAAAAGTAACGTTACACAATAAAAAAGCACTTAACTATAGAATCAAACCAAGCAGTAATTGTGTGATTGGATTATTTTCATCTCCCTCCCGCGCTCCGCTTTTGAAAGGCTATTTGGAGTCATTGTTAGAGGGAAATGAATGAGACCCAACATTAACCTTGTCCCTCTGTGTGTCCTGTCTCAAGTGAGGTGATGCGGAAGTGAAAGGGAAATGAAATGATTACATTGTTGGCCGTTAATACGTCAGCCTCACAAGCGGCAGCTGCTGAGGTTTAACTCCTATCAGAGCAAATTTACCAAAATTACAACCAATCACACTCAAAGGATTTCACTCTTCCTGTTTTTACAGCTCTCATGTTTTCCCATCGTTTTCCCTCAGTATGTAAGTTAGAATAAAACTAAGCTCATTTACAGGGAGTTTTTAAAATAACAGAGGTCTTGAAAAATAACTTCCAACTGTGCATGTTCAAAGCCACCTATATGTGTAATAACTCATCCACCGAACTTTTATGCAAGTAAAGCTTAAAGATTTTTGTGTAAAAAGCCTATTTTAGACCATTTTAAAGTTTGACCATTAGATTTAATCCATGCAATGCCTAAATAAATCCAAAAGGTTGAGCCATTAAAAGATAGACTTGCTGTTGCTTTTCATGATCAAAGTCCTGTTGCATAACAACCAAATGCTCCCTGAACTAAATGTTCAAAAAATTTTCATCCAAAATTTTATCCAGAATTTACTATAGAAGAGGCGAAATCTCTTACTAAAGCCGGGTGTACACTGTGCGATATTTTTCAGTCGTGGCACGCAGCTACTGCTCACACTGTACGATTAACCGCAGGGTTTCGTCGTACAGTGTGAGCTCACAGCTCACGATTAATGTTCGGCCCGACGCTCTCATGCGATCTACCTGCTCACACGGCATGACTAAAAACCACGTCGGACTCAGCTCCGCAGTGAGATGGACCTGCTCTGATTCGTCTATCTGGAAGCCAAACAAATAGAAGAGGGATAATAAGCTCACTTTAGTGAAACACGCTGCCTTGGCATTTTGTGCAATTTTGTGCTGAAAGCCCTAAAAAGAAAAGGTGACGACATATTTGGAAAAAAGACATGGCTGAGCAAACGTGGCTACTACGGTCGGTCAATTTTACAGACATAACTGCATATCACTCATTGCATCCCTGCCATGCTGCTGTGTTTACTGTACATCTGAGAGGAAGAATAAAAAGAAAAATTATTTTTTGTGCATACGCCTTGAGCGATTTGCCCACGACGGTCGAGAGAAAATGAAACATGTTTGATGTTTGTTCGTGGGCAAATCGGGAGAAAATCAAACATGTTTGCTATCTAAAAAAACAAAAACAAAACAAAACACACAGACGCACATTATAGTTTTTTAGACCTCACAATTCCCGATCGGGAGGTGGTCGTGAGAGGCTGATCACCCCTTGTAACCCCCTGTACACTACACGGCTCATGACGCACGATCAGGCTGAAAGTCGGCCCGATCGAAAGATTCTCGCACGGCTGGAAAATCGCCCCGAAAATCGCCCAGCTTAAGAGTGACCCAGGTCCAAAAAAGGAACTGCAGGCAAAGACCATCAAAGATTTTGTTTTACCTGAAATCATTTGTTAGTTTCACTCCCGGTGGGATTAATGCTAACCTTCCATAAACCTTTTACTTTTGTTTCCTCTGTCCCTTAATGTTTATCTAAAAGCTTTTGGGAAAATTAAGGTGTTTTCTTCGAAAAACTATAAAGTGTGTCTGTGTGTTTTTTTTTTTTTTTTAGATAGCAGTTTTGGTTTAGAAACATAACACAGACTGATTTGAATGGACATAAAGCTGAGCTGCTGCCAGCTAATTTAAAAGGCATTCACAGCTAGAAAAATCACTCAGATTGTTGAATCAACATGCATGGCCATAAAAAGGCTTTTTCAAACTGTGCTCATAAAAACCAGCATTTTTTTTATAAACTCATAGCCTGAGTAACTCATTGTTCTAAAGAGCTACTGAGAACGGCGATAATGCTCACAAAGTGTCACTGCTAATGATCATACTAACCCTTGAAGCGCTCAGACACTCTAACGAAGCAGCTAACAGAATTTCACACTGAGGAAGAGGCCTATGTCTCTTAATTAGAAGGTAACGAGTCACATGTTGACAAAAAGAGGAAGAGCGCTGATTAAAAAGATGGCTTGATGCCGGGGGCATGGATTAGTGATGGAAGTGTCCGTCACTGTGCAAAGTAAACAGCTGTCAAAAGACGGAGCGACTCGGCGACACCTCGTCAACCCACCTTAGTGACAGCAGACTGCCTGCAGCATAAATCATTCAGCAGCATCTTAGCAAATGGTGCAATCATTCCAGATGAATGATGAGAATTTTCTAGAAGATGTTAATGATTAAAATCCACCTATACATGATTCAACGTTTAAGCACCAACCCAAAGCTCCGTCATCAGCATTTAGCTCCATGAATTAGTAAATACATGCCAATAGTTACTGGGTCTGAAAAAACAAAGGCAACCTGTGTGTGCTTAATTAGCGAGGCGGGTGCTATCATACATCCCTGATCAGGCAGGATAAAGGACACCCAGAGGGCCAGAAAAAGGCCCAGGCAACATCTTGGTTAGCATCCAAGCTGTCCAATCCATCACATGGTGTCTGTTGACTGGTGTTAGCAGGAGCCAGCTCGTATTAATTATCAGCTCATTTAGGCGGGTGGTGTCAAGGGTGGGAGGTTTTCGGTTTGCTCTGATCAATGTAACTGATCGCAGTTAGAGAACTCCACTGAGGGTGATTAAGGTCAGATCCCCTGACTCTTTGCACATTCCCTCCCAGAAGAGGTTTGGGGCAATGCTGAACTTTGCATCTGGGAATCAGAAATCCTTAGTGATTAGATAAATAATTAGTTCTGAAGCCCACAGAAATGGTTCCTGATCATTCAAAGCTTTAATAACCAACACAAAGAGGCTCATCATTATCATCACATTCTGCTTTTTTCTAAATCAGATCACTGACCGGTAACCTGATGGACATTGGAAATCTTTGAGATAAGTGTTGAATTGGGATCCAGTTTCATCATCATTTTGTTGTGAAGAGTTCTGAGGCTATGATCCTACAGTAAAGGTTTCTTCTGAATAGAAGACTATACAGGAGAGAGTCTGCAAGAGCTGAGAAAGCTCTAAACAGCCAGAGGAATTCATGAAATAAAGGCTAAGAGATCAGCTAATGGGAACATAATAGCCCCTGAGTGCTGGGGTCAGCTGGGTCATGCAGATGAAGCAGCTAGAGCTGGTGGTGGAGGACAAATCGATGCGTATAGACAAAGAACTGTCCAGATATAGCCCAGTATCACCAATGCCACATAGACATGTATGTGTCTGCGCAGAGAACAACCCACAATCACACTCTAAATACAGCGAGGGCCCAAAGCCAGCGGACAGAAGTGAGCTTTCAGCAGGAGGGCCGGCTCAAGTGGAGAAGAGGAGATATCGCCAGCCCCGCTCCTGCTTACTTTCACTGATGTCAACAGGCAGCATGTGATCCTCCTCATGCCTGACTCAAATCCTCACTCACATTGCTATGTGATATTCTGCATCACAGAATGAGTCCACCTGTCCGGCTAAAAAACAAAAAACAAAACGGATGACCAATAAAAATGGCGACCAGGACAGCCCGGTATTGCGACAGCATTTGGACACACTGATTAGTTTATATTCCTGCAGCCTGTAATATTTGACATGTGCCTTTTAGGCTGGGTGGATATTAACCTTCTCCAGACATATGAGCTAAAGAGAACGTTGTAAAACACAATCAAGTGGGACACACGACGGCTCTCCCCATCAAACTAAATTAAACATCTCCTCTCATATATGTCAGAATAGCAATTCTGAGCGTGTCAGAAAAAATTTCAATTTCGGGTGGGAGCGGCGGCACTCTGCGTTCGCATTGCTGGCCTCTCCCCTCTCATTTTCATTCCTGCCCGCTCGGTGCGGCCATCCATCAGGGTCTGGGCAGAGGACACCTCCCGCCTGCTCACAAATGCATGGAGCAAGCAATAAAATTAACCTTGTGGCAATTGTTTTCCCACCTGTTTGATGGCCCTTGTGTCAGCTCATCTGTTAAGATAGAGGAGTATAAAAAAAAAACATCAGGCTGCAATGTGGACAAAAATGATGGCTTGGTGAGGAAGAGTTGGACCTTGAATAGAGCGAAGCTAATGCCAGATCATGGTGTCAAATTGCAATCAATCAGTGTAAGAGAGAAGCTAAAAAGACTTGGCTTGTTGATTTGTGTTTGGAAACTACAGAGCAGCAATTTGGATCAGTGAGAAGCAAAATGGAGAGACGCCGCCTTGTCAATGAACTGATAGTCCTTTTTGCAGTGTACGCAAAGCATTCTAGTAAATCCTACTGGATTAACTAAGAACTACATCTTTCCTATGCTGAAACACGGTGGTGGCAGCATCATGGTGCTGAAGTAGTTTAGTTAAGCGGACAAAGGGACGGTGATGGGAAGATAGGAGCCCTAAATGAAGCTAATTTATGGAAGAAACATTAGATTGGGCTGAATGTTCGGAAACAGGCAGAACAACAGGCCATAGAATGGAGCCAAAACTATGTCATGGTTTAGATGTCAAATATTGCAACCAAAGGTCATGCTTCCTACATGATGTTAAATGTCCAAAACTACAGTTAATAATAACTAGGTTGTAAGCAAGCAAAATGTCTCCTTATGCCTTTAATGATTTATTATCTGAAGCTGCTTTAATTTATTCTGACTGACAGTGAAACGTAATGAAAAGACTAAAAGCAAAGGTTACTCAGAAATTTTACCTCAAAGTTAATTAACTTTGTCATGCATCATGGGTTTGTGCCGTCAAATAAAGTGGTCTGTATCCAAGATAAACAAAGCAAGTAAACTGAGGTTAAATCACAATAACATGCAGAAATATCAAAACAACAGAGGCAAAAGTTAAAGCAACACTGTGTAACTTTTAGCCACCAGGGTGTGCTTGATGGGTATTTCCAGGTTTATTCCCCCTAAATTCTATTCAATTCAGTTTATTTATATAGCGCCAATTCACAACAGATGTCATCTCAAGGCACTTTACAGTTCAATCAGATCATCCAGTCAAATGTATTCAAAGTTTTCTATCTAAGGAAAACCAGTTGATTGCATCGACTCATTGACT
>NW_015150862.1:742089-756580 GCF_000732505.1 Cyprinodon variegatus
GCTCAGTGTGAGCGGCCATCTGCTGAGGCTGACTGGGGTTCAAGGAGACAGAAACAGAGATGTAAAAGGCAGCTGTACTGTAAAAGGCGGCCCCGTCCAGGAAACACACAGCCAGGCAGACGAGCTTCGAGCCAACTCCCATGTCAGAGGATGAAGAGAGCACATCCAGCTAGTCACAGTCAGAGAAACAGGACTACACTGAAAAACAGGCTGATCTCCAACATCTATAAACAAAGGTGTTGATGGTAGCAAAACAGCTGATATTTCTCTCCAGGGTGATGTGTCCCTAAAGGCCAAAGGAAGTACTGCACTATTGTTAAAGGGAGCTCAGACCGCGTTAAAGAGGCGCTCTGGGCCCTGTGGGTCATTCACCGATAAATCCCAGCCTCTCAAATAACAAAGCCTAGTTTTTAAGAATGTTAGCCCCACAAACCATCGATAACCCCCCAGCGCTATACACTGACCTGAACAACTATTGAATACATTTAAAATTAAGGGAACACCCAAAAGTCACACAGTGTTGCTTTAAAGAAAAATGTGATTATTTGAAGTTTTATTCCTTTTAAAACTTTCCAATTATTGTTTTTTACTGTTACAATGCTATGTTATATAAACCAAGCATATAACTGTACCAGAATAAAATATCTGTACAGCTATTACCGATATAAATTTACATTTTAGAAAAAATGTGTATTAGCATCATTAAGTCTGACAAATGCTTTATACACCAGTTTGCTTCCACAGTTTGGATACAACTTGTTGATAATTCACTTTGTTATATTGGAGGCTATAACTAACCACTTCTGCACCAAAATGAAATAGTTGTTCTCCTTCTCCATCAAACAAGCATCTGCTTTGATTGTAATCCTAAAGAAATATTGTTGCATCTCCACATGGATGAGTATGCTCTAAAAAAAAAAAAAAAACTGACTTCTTCCATATTGACTCTCCTTTCTCTCCACATCTGGATCAAATTAGGACTCTCTGTTAACAGTTGAATGATGCTGCTCTAGTTTTCAAAGATCTACAGGTTGAATTCTCCGTCTTCTTAACAATATTCTAAAACACTTCCAGCTGTAATTGTCAAAGGTAGCCCTATCAAATACTGGGCGATATATTTAGAAAGGTAGGCCATACTTGTCTCCCACCCCATGCATGAAGCTGAATACATGCATGAAGCTGTTGCTGAACTGGAAAGCTCCTTCATTGACAGACCGCTGCACCCTAAATGCACCAGGAAGCATTATGACAGATCCTTCCTCCCACCAGCTATAAGACTTTAGAACCATCACTGTTCCCAACAACCTGAATAAGTTGATACATTCATGCTGATTTTTGCACAGTTTCTGTCTTAGGCAGTTAAATAACATGCTGCACATAATCTGCACATCTCTGGTTGCTGCTATTTTTTACATATCCATTACTGTAAAAATGTCCACAGCTGTTTATTGATTATTTATTCTCCAGATACGCAGTATTTTAATTGTAAAACTGAATTTTATTGTTTAGTTTCTTATTATTCTGTTATTTTTATGCACTTTTCTAAGGTCCACATTGCACAATTTCACCATTGTAGAACAATAAAGGGATTTTCTATTGTAGTTTTCAGATTTCAGTATAAAAAAGAACACTTTAAGGTTCCTCCATGATGATGTTGTTTTATTATATAAAATCTTAATAAGACCATGAGAGTTTGAGGCTGTGAGGAAATGTGAAAAAGTTAGAGATAAGAATGGTATTGGAAAGGCCATGTAGTCACTCCTCCCTGACCCTGTTTCTTCCACTGGGCATGCCAGGACAAGCTGGACGCAGGACAGAAGGGGATAAAAATCTTTCACAGGGTGTTTATTTGCTCTCAACACCTTCTAAGCGATCAATATTTTTAATTTGGGTCCGAGTTATTATTTTTCACATCACTGCGCCGGGGAGCAGAGTAAAGTGGCTCATATTTTAGCACTAAAAAGATCGATATGACAGGCTCACCTTCACTCTGCCCCCTCGGTGGCTGGGGGTTGCTTTGAGGTGGGTGGGGTGGGGGGTTGTGTACATCATAATGGACGGTGGCGAAGTACACCCAGCTCGGCTCGTTGCTGCAATCACATCATTATCTACAGGCCGCAGACACTCGGACACCCCCACACCACAGCATCCCGCCTTGCACCTGCACCTCCAACACCACTGATTTACTCTGCAAACACACACTCACTGGGAGACACTTTATCAGCGCTGTTTATGAGGAGAAGCTGCTGTGTGTGTTTCAGCAACAATCTACGAGGGCAAAGGCTCAGATCTGACTCCTTGTCAGAAACGCATCAATTGCTTCACCTCTTTACACAATCCATTAATTACATCTACATTTTAGGGCTAAATATTTTCACAGAGGGAATGCCCACACTCTCTGTGTCATAACTCAGGCCTGATGGCAGATTCATTGATTGTTGCAGAGCCCGTGTCGGCGACTTAAGTGTGTTTCCCATCGTGCACGCTGGCAGTTGTGTTTGTTTGTGTTTCCACTTATGGCTGCCCTGATGGCATGACTGATGGCGAAGGTGAGTTATGCCCTGGGCGATAATACCTAGCAGACATTTACTCTGTTGGGTGGCCTCAGTCGGTGGCGCACTTCTCATTGTACTAAAGAAACAGTCTGCTCGGGTTTAGTTTGGAATATTTTTACTGGTTTCTGAGGCTGCAGGATATTTTTTTTTGAACACTAACATAGAGAAGGAGGAGGAAGGCGGCTGATGCTCACCAATGTGATGCTGCTTCCTCTGGAGTACATAAAAGCTCTGGGCAGTCTGGTTTTTGTCATAAACAAATAAATGAATGCAGACAGAAATATTAAGAAAAGATTAAGAGATGAACTGATTGCCGCATTTCAGTAGGGTTGCAACTAAAGATTATTTTGCTAATCGATTAATCTCTTATATATTTTTTCAATAAATCTATAAATAATCTGATTACAAAAAGCTCCTCAAAAAAGACCTTTTATGAAATTAAACTAAAAGTTTCCCCTCGAGTTCTGGATGGAGCATGTTGACAGACAATTTTTTTTTTTTTATCTTAAATGGAGAATGTTTTTATATTTTATTTGATCTTTTTTTACGATTTTGGTATAATTACTGCTCTAAGTGGGTTGCTCTGACAGCTAAAGCCATGTTTTACAGTCTCCATACTCCATTTAATGATTAATCAATGAATAAATAAGTTGAGGATAATCAATTAATCTCGATTAATCCGATTAGTTGTTAGGCTGACATTTTTTGCAATTTCTTAATCATCTTAAACTCTTTAGGAAGTGATGAAGAGCAACTGTGAAAAAACATTTCTGTTTTAAAATGTCTTATTTGAAATTAGTTGTGCACTTTAAATGGGACACTGCAACACTTTAACCCATTGACTCTTAAGCTTATGATAATTTATAAATCTAAAAAGAAATGTTGTGCCTTTAGGTAACTGCCTAATTGAGATTATTACTTTAACTACTGCATAAAAAAATTATAGAAATATAGGTACATTGAAAATTTGCGACAACAGTTACAACGATCGAAATAACATAAATCGTCAGGGGCCAGGCATACCGGAAACAAGTGCTTGCAGAGTGTCTCCTCAGCATGACTCTGCCACCACCATGTTTCACTGAGGAAATTATGTGTTAAGGGTGAAATGCCATGCTGGTTTTTCACCACTATCAACCAGGGAACCTTCATGTTCACTGTGTTCCCTACATGAATTGTAGCAAATGCTCCCCCTAAAAATAGCAAAGTTGGTACCTTTCTAGTCACACCTGTTAGAAATAAAGATTTCTAGCAGGGATGACTTTGGGTCTGTCCATCAAGGAAATTTGTGATTGACTTAATGTTTTTTTTTTTTTTTTTTACCAGTTAATGTTTTTACATTGGTTTACAATTAAAAAACTTTTTTTTTTCTTGTAGATTTAATGTATTTCAGGAATTCATTTTGTTTGTATCTGCATTTGCACAATGGAAATTACCAACACATATTTATCAGAGTGTGATTGGTATTTATGACATACACCTTTGGATACTTTAAACAGAACTGAGCAGGTTCATGTTAAAATATACAGCCAGAAAAAAAGAAAAAGGAAAAAAAAGTAAAGATGAAAAATGAAATATTAAAATAATAAAGGTAAAAAAGTGAATAAAGGAAAACAAAAAACAGAAAATAGAGGGAAAAAAAAGGAATAAAAAGAAAAAAGTAAGGGTCTTTTAACACACACTAAAAATTCACTTACCTAACCAATTCAAAAAGGCAGCTGTCTACTAGAAGTTTATCACATCAGTCAAACAGGAAAACATTAAAACAAATCAAACTGTTGATTCCTAAATGATGTTTAGATTCAGAATGCCACCTTTAATTCACAGCGCAAACAAAGACGGAACTAAAAGCAGGGATGCCCGATCTGACAGCCAGCAGAAAAACAATAATCTCTCTCTTTTGTGGTTTAAGTTTGAGCATTTGAATAAAATTAATCTGCATCAAAGAACGATCCTGCAGACGGCGCTGCATGACCTGACAGGAGAACAAGAACACGCTTGCCGTCCGTCTACGCTCCAAAACACAATGCATTTCCTTTTTTTCATCCTGGTTCGTATTTCTCCTCTTCATCAAAAGCATTTTATGCCAGATTAGAACCTAACAAATACGATGGATTTACTGCAAACAAGATTTATTGTCATACCAGAATGAGTCAGTTCACATTCAGCAGCTGATCTGTGTAAATTATAAAAAGGACAGCAACCAGTCAAATACAGACCGACATAAAACTGCCAGTCTGGCACAGCAATTTGAGCCCAGGAGAGAAATCGTAGCAGACTAAGTCCTTGATCGCACTCTATTGTCTCAGGACATCACATCTACACTCATGTGCATGCATGTGCCCAGGGTAAAAGGAGACAGCAGCATCCTGTCAAGACAAAGATCCTGATTTATCCGCTGTCACCGATCCTATTCCTGTCCTGGAGACCCCCCCCCACACACACACACACACCAGAAAGGCCTTTAATTTCCCATTAAAATGCTCTGAAACAACTCTGTGTAGAGGAGGCAGCATGTGTGTGTCGGTGGTCTGACTGAAGTGTGTGACAGCGGCGGACGCTTCCGTTAAG
The DNA here is from genome assembly GCF_000732505.1 of Cyprinodon variegatus. Taxonomy (NCBI): domain Eukaryota; kingdom Metazoa; phylum Chordata; class Actinopteri; order Cyprinodontiformes; family Cyprinodontidae; genus Cyprinodon; species Cyprinodon variegatus. The sequence goes on from NW_015150862.1 coordinate 747,216, forward strand.
CTGCAGGGACACCGCAGCTCCAGTCTGTATGTCAGGAATCGGTAACGTCGGCGCACGTCGCTCAAATAAATATTAATGACCAAGAACAAGTGGACTGGGAGTTGAGTTATCAGGGCGGGCCTTCCTAATTGACATTTTACCTGCTGTATACCTTAACCGAGCTGTAAAACACCAGGCCTGGAAGCGATGATGTCAGTCAAGCTCCTGCCTTTCTCCAATTTAGACATCAGGCTTATAAAAACAAAAAATATGTCTTGTTTTTTTTCACCAAATTTAAATATTTTCAGATTAAATGCCGTTTGTATGCATTTAAAATAGATTAGAGCTGTAATTTAGATGCTCCTTTACTGTAAAAATGCCTGTTTATTTCAAGAATTACATTCTGAAATGTACGACAAAGTGCCAATTCAAACATGCTTTTTGCACTTACTTCATAGTTGTCCAGTATTTGCCTACATGCTAGAAGAAGGATAAGCTGCAAAAAGGTGATGATAAAGAAGGCGGTTGTTAACATAATACTGATTTTAAGCATAACAATGGAAAGTTGAGTGGAAGGAAAAATGTAGCAGATCAGATGGGACCAGCACAGGGATAAACACAGTATAGCTTCTAGGGGATCATGGAGGAAACCCCAGTTGAGATTCTAGGAGAAGGACTCATAAGTTATAGTCAGTGGCTGGAATCCACAGAGGCATCGCTGATGCATCGCTTCAGATGTGGAACGCCACTCCTGAACAAGAGATCGTTTCAGACATTATGCACGGGCGAAGGAGGAAGAGGAGCATTGTGTAGTGGTTCAGTCAGTTTTGCATTTCAAACAGAAACTTGTAGAACATCTCACTGCTCTATTTTACACAGCATGTGCTCCACCCAGCTGCAAAATGCTTCAAATACGCAGCAATTTGAATCAATGGGAGCATTTTCCGGCATTAGGGTGGCAGCGGGGAGACCTTACACCATCAAAATTTAATTCTATTCTATTTTTACCGGATGCTGCAGCGAGAACACAGTAAATATTACCAAATCTCATCACATCATCAGGAAAATGAACAATCATCTAAGTAGTTTCCCAAAGACTTGCTTAAAAACATGCTGCATTAAGGCATTTATGGGCATATTTATATATTTGTGTGCATATGATCAGCTGTGCACATTGATCTGCTAGTGGGTTGCATATATTACCATAGGTAATTATAACCTTACGAAGGAACATTAAATGCACAGTTATCAGCAAATAGCATCTCCTCACCCAGTGTACTCACCCACTGTAAGAATATAACTTCTGAAAATGTCCAGCTGCACCAAAAAAAAAAAAAAAAATGTGATGAAGTTTTAACCAATTTAAAATACACAGGAGGAGTCGTTGGGGTCTGATTCGTCGCCGCTCACAGGCCTTTAATAAGCGGTCAGCGTATGTTCTTTGGAACTTTAGCATCGCTCCAGAGGAGAGCAGGGGAGGTATAAACTAGTCACTCTGCTGGAAACCCACAAAGAATTTATACAGTGCAATCAAGATGAAGATCTTAACATGCAGACAGACTACATGCTTCCACTTTAGCAGAGCTGCATCAATGCTACGGCACTTTTTCCTTCCACTCAACTTTTTATTAACATGCTTAGATTCTTTAGCAGCGACCTTTTGTATTTACTGAGGCTTTCGAAGACCATGTGCAGGAGAGCCAAAAAAATATATAATTAAACTAACATATTTATATTTATCTAAAGTCTTTATCTAAGTTGGGTTTTCATTAACAGAAAAGTACTGATGATTTATATGAATATACCAGTAAGAGATCTGCTTGTAGATTTTCAAACATCAACAAATGTTAAATTATTATAAGAAGACACAAATCTGTGTATTTAAAGTGAAAACCTTCTCCCTCATGTGAAACGTTGGCAGAAACATGAGATTGTCAAACCGTTTTTCAGATTTGTGAGAAGATAAATCAATAGTCTCATTACGGAGCGTCACACACACGCTTTTATCTCATCCATCAAACACACTCACACTGGGACAGGCACGTAAACACTCCGACGGGCCTTTTTTATTATACACTCACGACAAACCGCCAAACCGTTCCTTTAAAAGGCACTTTATAAACAATGGCACAAAAAAGTGTTCCCACTTATTTTATCTGAAGACCGACAGGCGGGGCGGACAACAAACAATTATCCCAGGAGCGTGGTTGAGGGGAAAGATCGAAGATCAGGAAAACAAACACGGGTGATGTCATCAAAGCTAAATGGCAAGCCCAGTGTGAGAACGACTGGAGAGTCTCTTCATATTTACTGTTGCTGGGATTTCAATATCAACACCACAGGAAGCACATCAGATGTTTCTCTTTCCGCCGACTGATTCGCACAAACTGCTATCTCTATTTGATGCGAATCAAAATAGGACTAAAAAGGTTAATCTACAGACAAACAGCGCTGAACAAACAGCTCCGGAGGATCAGGCGGGTGCAGAGCTTATATGAAACGGCAGATAATTATGTTTCTGAAAAGGCCAACGTTTGGAATCATTCTTTTTTTTTTAAAAGAGCAAATGTGACTCTGCCGGCGCTTTGATTAATGAGCGTTTTTGGAGACGCAGCGTAGCGTGGGGACACAACTCAGAGCGCTCGCAGGAAGGCGGAGCAGACTTAAATGGAGGCTGTAGTCCATAAACAAAACACATGGATGCGGTGCATTGTAGCTCCTTAGGAATGTGCAGATGATGACTTTAATTATTAAAAACGTTTAAGCTCATCAGACTGAATGTCGCCTGTTAACTCTGGGCAGATTTATAGACAAGGTCTGCAAGTTTGAGCATTTTGCTCCAGTGAGTGAACAGTTCTAGAACTATTCTTTAGATGTTTTAGAAATGATCTGTCTGTCATGTTCCATGGCGAAAGCAGCTTATTGAGATTCTAAGAGATAAAGCAATACAAGGTAGGTGAGAAGCAGAGAAAAAATACAAAACGATGCATATCTGGCCTCCCTGAGAGAATAACTGTTTTGTGGGACTTTCAGCTGAAGGTCCGTTTGAGCTTTGCTCCCTTTCCCCTTCGTCTTCTCCTTATTGTAACATCAGTTTTTAACTATTGCCATACTTTCCTACTGGGATGCGGACCTGGACTTTGACTAGGACATTCTAAGAAATTAATATTTTTCTAATTAAAAGTTCCTGTTATGGCTCTGGTTATACTGTGTTGCTTTGGAAACTGAATCTCTTCTTCATTCTCAAGACTTTCTGCAGCCTGTACACGTTTTTAAATGCAGTATTAAGGGGACTTAGTGGTCAGAGGCCAAAACAACCTCCAAAGACTGCAAGTTTCCCTATTGGAATCCACCAGATGGTCAATTCAGGTCCCAGAACCTAGAAGCTTAGAGAGACTCAACAGAATAGAAATGTTAAGCATCATTAAAATGTGCAAAAGTTGCAATGGCAAACACAGATGGATATTATACCTACCGGTATTATCAAAATAAATAGCATAAGAATTTGCTCTGACTATCATCTCTGCCCATACTGAGGAAAAGCCTCCCCACAGCATGATGGTGTTTCCACCATGCTTTACCATGAGTATGGTGTGTTCAGGTTGATGTGAATATTGTTTTCCTTCATATGCAGCGTTTATATCCAAAATGTTGAACTAGGACCTGATTTGAACAGAGCAATGTCTTCCACGGGTTTACCGTTTCCTCTACATTTTTTGGGATTTGGTGCTGACTTTAAACCCCAGTCGTCTTTCATAAAGGCCAGATATGTAGAGTATAGAACTAACAGAAATAGAAATAACTCAGTGCAATATATATGTAAATATATATACTCTTGCCCTGTATATAGCTAGCTCTTACTCATAGAAAACATATTTATTGTGCAGGAATAAGGTCTTAGCTTTGTTACAATGGTAGCCAAGTAATCAACATTTCGTTGTCAAGATTAACCTTGTGTTTTTTGTGCAATTACAAAAAAGGTAGTCTAAGTCTAACAGCTGTCCTGACATCATATTCTTCCCCTGAGCTGTGGACCTCTGCAGCTCCTCCACAGTCACCCTGTCGTCTTTTATCGTCTGTCAATCATGTTTTGCTTTGTCTTCTTCACCATGCTGTTTTTTTTTTTTTTTATTATTAATAATGTCCTCTAACAAACCTCTAAAGCCTTCAGGTAACGACCATGTTCGTATTGACATTATACGGACATTTTCTTCCACATCATAACAATGAGCCACTCTTTCTTAGTCTATAACAAACACATTATGAGTTCACTCATTTAAAATGCTGATAGTACATCTATACATATTAAATATGTAGACATTCACATCATGGTTAGTTATTTCAAAAATATTTTGTCCAAATATCAATTTAAGTTATTTCTAAACATCTGCTGCCCCCTGCTGGCCATCTACTGCATAAACCCAAAGGATCAAGAGCAACTTCCATAGAAGGGCCATAAGCAGCATAACCCCTAACTTCCTGTATCTCAGTCAGGTGTTTTGGAGCAAAAATACATCTTTAACTTACACACCTCATATATATACAGTATATATTCCTACATTATACTAAACCACTGAACCATAACGAGGTACACTCTCCGTTATTCAGTTATCTAGTATAGCGTTACCACAAACAGCTTCTTGCCAAATGATGAGCACAGATCCTGAACATCAAAACAATCATCAGCATTCTGACCTCGACAAACCAGTCCAACTAAACAAGATGATGCTTGTTTAAAGTAAACTGAAAGAACAGCCAAATTTAATCCTGTATTCATAAAAAGCACAAGTGCATATGTATCTATTCTTTTTTCTTTTGTCTTCTTTAGGTGTCGCATTGCTCTACCACTTCTATACATAAAGAGACCCCTTTATCTACCAGAGACCCTCTTCAATCAAACATTTTTGCGTGGTAAAGTAGTTCAAATTAAGGACTCCGCAGCTGCTTTTCTGGCAGGAATAATTTCTCTGTATAATTTGGGGCTTTTAATAACTTGTTTCCAGGGTTTTCAGGACGATATATCGGAAGAAATCAGCATGGAGAGTTTGGAGGTTTTAGGATGTGGGCCTGTTTGCCTCTAACTGATGCCTCATTTCCAATTTCATCAAAGTGCAAAGATTTGATGGTTGAACCTTGGACCCAGCTGGGTGCTCTAACTGGATAATGTTGCCAAACACAGACAGAATATGTTCAAAAGCTGAGGAAACTATTAAACTAACCAATCCATCTCAATAAACTGCAGCGATTCTGACAAGAAGAGAACGATCCAGAAGCTGATTGGTTCCTTTGATTGAGGATAAGGAGCCTCAAAACCAGGGTGATTAAAGTTATATTGATAATGAACCTGTATGTGTAACATTATAAGTGAATTAGAGGGTATCCAAGATACATTCAAGGTGCAGATGTTCAGTGCATATTTATTCCCTCCCCCCAAAAAAGTGCAATTAATAATCAAATGCCACAAATAACACTCAAGCCAATGACGAGTCCTTCTGTGTAGCGAGAATAAGTCCTCAGATTAAGCAACTGTCTAACCAAACAAACTCGGTCTATAAACGACTTTAAATCATGCATCTTCCAGAAATATATATTTTTAAAGATTTCTTCTCAAACTGCCTTAAAATACGCATGTAATGGAATGAAAGCAGATGAGTGATGTGTTTCAGCAGCTTGTTGTTCAGGATCACAGGTGTGGACTTACTGTGTAAAGCTCCGGGGAACTGTAGTTCTGATCGAGGTAGACACGGGCTCTGGTGAACTCCTTCATGGGATCACTGTAGAACAGCTCGCTGATGGAGACACAGATTTATCAGAATCTAAACCCTCCTGTGAACCTTAGATACTCTGCTAAACTCTATAAAGCAGAATTATCTGAGATAAAAATCAAATTTTGTACAAGGAAGCAGACTCCTGAGCTGACGTAAAGTGACCAGAGGGGGGAGCAGTCCGTTCAGTTTCCAACAGCCTGCTCTGTAGTCGCTACCACTGTCAAATCAATGATACTGAGTAAAAGTCTTACTTACTTTACAAAACTGTTGACATCTGAAGCTGATGTGTCTGCACTCTTCCCACCCAGCTCCTGGCAGTGGATGGCAATGAAGTGGGGCTTGTGCGTTTGTACTGTCTGAGATAAAGGAGACAAAACAGGAAGAAGAGGGTCAAAGGAGCAAAAGGTTGACTGCTTTTACTCTATAGTCAAATGTATTCTAAAGAGGGAGGGCAATTATCGATGCTAAAGCAGAAATAAGGTGAGATTCAGTGACTATGAGCTTCAACAAAGCTCCCATCATCATTTTCTATCAGGGATGTTCCTGCAGCTCTGTATGCACGAAGGGTGTGACTGATGATCAGACATCAAATAACGCAAAGAGCCGGATAATAACTCTGTTGTTCCAGGAAGACTCAAACAAACTGAGAAGATATTAAATTTTGTCTCAGTGGAAAATCTGGTAACGTATCGACGAGTGTCATGAACTTCAGGGCTTTTATCAGTTCATCTGAACTACTTTTTTTAGGGCAGATTCATCAAGGAAAAAAACGCAAAGATTTTTTTTATCAAGGATAAATATGGGTTTATCAGCATACAGATAAAAATACATGTATTCTAACTAATAAATGTTGCTTAAAAAGTTGCACCTTATTAGTCTAGCTAGAAATTTGGATTTCCTTATTGAAAAAAATTGATGCTTCCCTTTTAAATGACAACCATTTATTTAAGATGAGGCAATGACCATTGCTAAAGCTTTTGTTGGTCTGATTTGGTAATTCTTAAAGCATTTCTGATGTGTGTTTAGGATAGTTTCGTCTGTGGCCAAACTTTTACCCCTCTGGCTTTTGTTTAGGGTGAAGTGGAAGGATCTGCAGTTATTTTTCATTATCTTTATACTATTCAGTTCTGTTCACTTCATTAAGAGTATCTGGCATGATGCTTCTGCCTGGTTTCAAACTAACGGATACTGGATTTGCAGCAGTTCTTCAGTCAGGGTAGGTTTAACCTATGCTGGTGATCATAACAATTTTCTAACCAAAGTTATTCTTTAAGAACACCCTTCCAAAAGATTGACTCTCAGTCATGTTAAACACTCAGTGGACTAAGCATTTGCAATTTTCTTGACACTTTTCTCCCTTTAGCCTCACAAATACCGGCTTCTGGTTCAGACATAAGGGAAAGATAGGATTCATTAGCAAATAAATCAAAATTAGCAGATATTCTGGCTTTTAATTTCATAATCCACTGTTTCTTTTTTTAAATGACAACTGCAACCTGTTGCATAGTGCAGCTCTACAGGAAACCAAACGGTTAATTTAATCTCCTGCAAATCTGCAGAGATTAGTCAAGTGTCCGACAAGAAATAAACCGAAAGCCTAAAGAGGAGAAAATCTGAAGGCATTGCAAGGTCTTTGTTAGTCTTCATAACTTTGTTCCTGTGATTCTTCAGGTATGAGATTAAAGCAATTTTAAATGGTCTTAAAGTAAAAAGATCAAATGGCATAAAAAAGTATCAGACAAACTGTGTTTATTCACTTTACACAGCAATTTAAAAGCCATATAACTTGACCAAAGTATTGTGACAAAGCTTGGGGTCCATTATGGTCATTATCTGCTGTTGCTTATTGGAAAGTCCTGTCTTGGGATGTCTAAATGGACTGACTGAGCATATAACCCTACACCAGTTGGTAAACTCAACAATAATTACATGCCTTTTAGATTGAAATAAAGAGAGAAACAAGAAATAAAAAAGAAACAAGAGAAAACAGTACAATTATGATGATAGCCATTAGAGAGCATTGCCGTAGTATGTAATACCCCCCTGCTTGGATCAGAGAAAAACGATAAAATCTAATTGTTATAAAGCTCTGCTGTTTTGTTTTTTTTTCTTAGTTTTATTTGTAAAGCCTTCTGCCACAAAACAAGAACAGATCCTAAAGTCACAATGATCAGAGCCATGAAGCCGTGATCCATTTTCTCTTCAGCGAGCTCTCCTTGAGTCATGTGACCCTCATATTACTGCCCTATTCCACTCATCGAGGTGTTTGTGAGCATCGTGTCAGAGGTGCACCGAGCGGCAGACTTCTAATGGAAAATCGATAGTGGGGAGTGATTTACAGCCCTCGCAGGCACTCACAGGGGTCCGGCCAGTGGACGGCGAGACCGTGCATCAACGTCACAGAAGGTCGTGGTCTAAAAATGCTCCCCGGACCCAAATGCTGCCCCCATAGTTACTTTACCATCACACCCCTCTGCCCCCCCACCCATCAAGTTGGAGGAACCCTCTCTCCACAAGCCTAACCATATAAAGGTAATGTATAGTGGAAATGCTATGGATTTTCCATCAACCTATGGCTTGTTACTTAACTGGATGACCTAAGATTGCTGACCACAAGCAGTTCACAGCTGGCGTTTCAATCTTCTATCAAACCTTCAGAGGAAAAGGTCACAGACTCAAGGAGCTCACCACTAATGTGTGTGTATGTGTTTATGTTGCCTATTAAGGACATTTCCTGGTAATTAATCTACTGAAGATAGATGGGCCATAGGGGGACCAGTCCTAATGGAGCAGATGGCACTTTTAAGGCAAGGGTCTTAGGTTAGAGGTAAGATAAGTTTGGGGTTAATAGTAACATGGTAATGCTTAAAGTTAGGGTGGGGCATTAATTAAGTAACTTAAACAATTTGAATAAAAAATAAAGGCCTTTTATGGGAGTACAATTTGTTTGTTTTGCCCATCTAAGACATTTTCTGATATATTCACTAACCTTTTGCAGACTGAAAAGAAAATCTATGGCTTAAGAAAGTTTTGTGTATTTAACCCACAGACCATAGGGGAAGCTCATCCTCCTTGGCAAGTGGATAAGAACATCTAGTATAGTAATAATAAGAAAAAACAAAACAAAAGGAATTACCCAAATGGTTGCATTAACAGTAAACTAACCTCAGTAAACTGAAAAAACTAAAGTTTAAAGAACACAAAGTATAATATAAAACTATATAATATTATATAAACCAATTAACTCCATAATTAAGTGTCTAATTTAAGAGGTAGATAGATAATTATTAGATTAAACACGTAAAAAAAGTTGTTTTAAACAAAAGTCAATCCAAACACGTAAAATGTACAAAAATGAGTGTCTGTGTGAGTACGATCTACGCTGGATGTGCGTGTGTTTATTCACCACCTTCAGTTTATCAGTCAAGTCTTTACATGGAGCTCCAAGATGGCAAACCAATCACCAGCTCTAAACCAGACGGATTAAACAACGGCTTTGCTTTTTTTTCTGCAAAAAACTAACTTTTTTCTGTGTGCATATTACAGATACACAGCTTACATATAACTGTTGACGTTTAAGTAGCAAGTGCCATATTGACTTTACACTATGCAGCTACT
>NW_015150862.1:758511-770442 GCF_000732505.1 Cyprinodon variegatus
AAGAGTAATAGCTGAATTCAAAATAATTTTATATCAATTTATTTTTCCTGATAGTGTTGATGCACCTCTAGTTCAGGTTCATAAAAAAAAAGAAAAAAAGCTGTTGAACTTGATTGGAACTTGGTTGATTCATTTGATAAACAGGCTATAATGCCTTAAAAAGTAATTGATGTAAAGACCAACAGTCATGCCGCATACTTTTAAAAACAGGGACACACTGGAACCAGTGCAAATAAATGTTGATTATTATTTTTCATCAATTTGAGTAGTTGCTTCTTATCCCCATAAACCAAAACAGATTCTGTATAGTAAAGAATGCGTCTGATCAGAAGACTGGATGTGACACAACCAGTAGCTCATCTCCGTCCAGGGAAGTTTCCAATGCAAATCAGCCAAGCAAGCATTGATTTCAGTGCAGCACAATGCAAAGTGGTGTATACAGTCCTGCAGCAGTGCTGGTGGAATCCCATTTAGACAAGTCTACTGCACACAAGTGGGTCAGGCAAATGACCCTGCTTTGCTTATGTGTATGTGAGCTTTTAAATTGCAAAAGCATGAGAGCCGTGCAGAGCCTTGATGTAAGATTTGATTGAATTCACTGGTAACAGAAGAAAGGAGCAGTTTTATTTCCTCTACTTCACTTATATGATCCAATAAAGGAGAGAAATCTAATACAGCAAGGTTCAGAGGGTTCACTCCGCCTGTATATGGTTGCAAGCATCTTCAACAACTGAAGCACTTTAACAGGTAGATTTTAAAATGAAGCAGTATTTTTATGCCTCCATGCATCAGTATAGTTTATTAGCATTTGTTGGTCCTTGGAAAACAATGAAAACAAAAATTATACCAAGAAAAAAATTATGACTAAGTCTATAGGGTTACAAAATGATCAAAATCAATAAAAGTACAGAATTAAAACATCCGATTGGACATGCCTGTTCTATATTAAACAAATGTCAAGCCAAAAAGGTATAGCTGGGTAATACTAAGCACAGCCTCAATTAATAATCATAGCAGCAATAGCCTTAGAGAAGCAGCTGTTGACCTCCATCAATCTGGGATAAATCAGCTTAAAATCAGACTAGACAGGTGCAACAAACCCAACAACCTCATACCACAAGCCTCAGGAAACTATTAAATGTTAAATTCACGACAGGTGCGGCCTTTAAGAAGGGCTTCCGGGACAAAGCCAATGTTCACTAAACCAAACCTGACAGCACATTCTTGGTTTGGATTGTATAAACCACAAAGATTGCTGAAAAAATATCATTTAACATCATGAGACCAGAGCTGTGATGTGCAGTGCCATATTTGGAAGAATAAAAAAAAAAAAAAAAAAAAAAAAAAACAGCAGAGCTTTATAACAATTAGATTTTATCGTTTTTCTCTGATCCAAGCAGGGGGGTATTACATACTACGGCAATGCTCTCTAATGGCTATCATCATAATTGTACTGTTTTCTCTTGTTTCTTTTTTATTTCTTGTTTCTCTCTTTATTTCAATCTAAAAGGCATGTAATTATTGTTGAGTTTACCAACTGGTGTAGGGTTATATGCTCAGTCAGTCCATTTAGACATCCCAAGACAGGACTTTCCAATAAGCAACAGCAGATAATGACCATAATGGACCCCAAGCTTTGTCACAATACTTTGGTCAAGTTATATGGCTTTTAAATTGCTGTGTAAAGTGAATAAACACAGTTTGTCTGATACTTTTTTATGCCATTTGATCTTTTTACTTTAAGACCATTTAAAATTGCTTTAATCTCATACCTGAAGAATCACAGGAACAAAGTTATGAAGACTAACAAAGACCTTGCAATGCCTTCAGATTTTCTCCTCTTTAGGCTTTCGGTTTATTTCTTGTCGGACACTTGACTAATCTCTGCAGATTTGCAGGAGATTAAATTAACCGTTTGGTTTCCTGTAGAGCTGCACTATGCAACAGGTTGCAGTTGTCATTTAAAAAAAGAAACAGTGGATTATGAAATTAAAAGCCAGAATATCTGCTAATTTTGATTTATTTGCTAATGAATCCTATCTTTCCCTTATGTCTGAACCAGAAGCCGGTATTTGTGAGGCTAAAGGGAGAAAAGTGTCAAGAAAATTGCAAATGCTTAGTCCACTGAGTGTTTAACATGACTGAGAGTCAATCTTTTGGAAGGGTGTTCTTAAAGAATAACTTTGGTTAGAAAATTGTTATGATCACCAGCATAGGTTAAACCTACCCTGACTGAAGAACTGCTGCAAATCCAGTATCCGTTAGTTTGAAACCAGGCAGAAGCATCATGCCAGATACTCTTAATGAAGTGAACAGAACTGAATAGTATAAAGATAATGAAAAATAACTGCAGATCCTTCCACTTCACCCTAAACAAAAGCCAGAGGGGTAAAAGTTTGGCCACAGACGAAACTATCCTAAACACACATCAGAAATGCTTTAAGAATTACCAAATCAGACCAACAAAAGCTTTAGCAATGGTCATTGCCTCATCTTAAATAAATGGTTGTCATTTAAAAGGGAAGCATCAATTTTTTTCAATAAGGAAATCCAAATTTCTAGCTAGACTAATAAGGTGCAACTTTTTAAGCAACATTTATTAGTTAGAATACATGTATTTTTATCTGTATGCTGATAAACCCATATTTATCCTTGATAAAAAAAATCTTTGCGTTTTTTTCCTTGATGAATCTGCCCTAAAAAAAGTAGTTCAGATGAACTGATAAAAGCCCTGAAGTTCATGACACTCGTCGATACGTTACCAGATTTTCCACTGAGACAAAATTTAATATCTTCTCAGTTTGTTTGAGTCTTCCTGGAACAACAGAGTTATTATCCGGCTCTTTGCGTTATTTGATGTCTGATCATCAGTCACACCCTTCGTGCATACAGAGCTGCAGGAACATCCCTGATAGAAAATGATGATGGGAGCTTTGTTGAAGCTCATAGTCACTGAATCTCACCTTATTTCTGCTTTAGCATCGATAATTGCCCTCCCTCTTTAGAATACATTTGACTATAGAGTAAAAGCAGTCAACCTTTTGCTCCTTTGACCCTCTTCTTCCTGTTTTGTCTCCTTTATCTCAGACAGTACAAACGCACAAGCCCCACTTCATTGCCATCCACTGCCAGGAGCTGGGTGGGAAGAGTGCAGACACATCAGCTTCAGATGTCAACAGTTTTGTAAAGTAAGTAAGACTTTTACTCAGTATCATTGATTTGACAGTGGTAGCGACTACAGAGCAGGCTGTTGGAAACTGAACGGACTGCTCCCCCCTCTGGTCACTTTACGTCAGCTCAGGAGTCTGCTTCCTTGTACAAAATTTGATTTTTATCTCAGATAATTCTGCTTTATAGAGTTTAGCAGAGTATCTAAGGTTCACAGGAGGGTTTAGATTCTGATAAATCTGTGTCTCCATCAGCGAGCTGTTCTACAGTGATCCCATGAAGGAGTTCACCAGAGCCCGTGTCTACCTCGATCAGAACTACAGTTCCCCGGAGCTTTACACAGTAAGTCCACACCTGTGATCCTGAACAACAAGCTGCTGAAACACATCACTCATCTGCTTTCATTCCATTACATGCGTATTTTAAGGCAGTTTGAGAAGAAATCTTTAAAAATATATATTTCTGGAAGATGCATGATTTAAAGTCGTTTATAGACCGAGTTTGTTTGGTTAGACAGTTGCTTAATCTGAGGACTTATTCTCGCTACACAGAAGGACTCGTCATTGGCTTGAGTGTTATTTGTGGCATTTGATTATTAATTGCACTTTTTTGGGGGGAGGGAATAAATATGCACTGAACATCTGCACCTTGAATGTATCTTGGATACCCTCTAATTCACTTATAATGTTACACATACAGGTTCATTATCAATATAACTTTAATCACCCTGGTTTTGAGGCTCCTTATCCTCAATCAAAGGAACCAATCAGCTTCTGGATCGTTCTCTTCTTGTCAGAATCGCTGCAGTTTATTGAGATGGATTGGTTAGTTTAATAGTTTCCTCAGCTTTTGAACATATTCTGTCTGTGTTTGGCAACATTATCCAGTTAGAGCACCCAGCTGGGTCCAAGGTTCAACCATCAAATCTTTGCACTTTGATGAAATTGGAAATGAGGCATCAGTTAGAGGCAAACAGGCCCACATCCTAAAACCTCCAAACTCTCCATGCTGATTTCTTCCGATATATCGTCCTGAAAACCCTGGAAACAAGTTATTAAAAGCCCCAAATTATACAGAGAAATTATTCCTGCCAGAAAAGCAGCTGCGGAGTCCTTAATTTGAACTACTTTACCACGCAAAAATGTTTGATTGAAGAGGGTCTCTGGTAGATAAAGGGGTCTCTTTATGTATAGAAGTGGTAGAGCAATGCGACACCTAAAGAAGACAAAAGAAAAAAGAATAGATACATATGCACTTGTGCTTTTTATGAATACAGGATTAAATTTGGCTGTTCTTTCAGTTTACTTTAAACAAGCATCATCTTGTTTAGTTGGACTGGTTTGTCGAGGTCAGAATGCTGATGATTGTTTTGATGTTCAGGATCTGTGCTCATCATTTGGCAAGAAGCTGTTTGTGGTAACGCTATACTAGATAACTGAATAACGGAGAGTGTACCTCGTTATGGTTCAGTGGTTTAGTATAATGTAGGAATATATACTGTATATATATGAGGTGTGTAAGTTAAAGATGTATTTTTGCTCCAAAACACCTGACTGAGATACAGGAAGTTAGGGGTTATGCTGCTTATGGCCCTTCTATGGAAGTTGCTCTTGATCCTTTGGGTTTATGCAGTAGATGGCCAGCAGGGGGCAGCAGATGTTTAGAAATAACTTAAATTGATATTTGGACAAAATATTTTTGAAATAACTAACCATGATGTGAATGTCTACATATTTAATATGTATAGATGTACTATCAGCATTTTAAATGAGTGAACTCATAATGTGTTTGTTATAGACTAAGAAAGAGTGGCTCATTGTTATGATGTGGAAGAAAATGTCCGTATAATGTCAATACGAACATGGTCGTTACCTGAAGGCTTTAGAGGTTTGTTAGAGGACATTATTAATAATAAAAAAAAAAAAAAACAGCATGGTGAAGAAGACAAAGCAAAACATGATTGACAGACGATAAAAGACGACAGGGTGACTGTGGAGGAGCTGCAGAGGTCCACAGCTCAGGGGAAGAATATGATGTCAGGACAGCTGTTAGACTTAGACTACCTTTTTTGTAATTGCACAAAAAACACAAGGTTAATCTTGACAACGAAATGTTGATTACTTGGCTACCATTGTAACAAAGCTAAGACCTTATTCCTGCACAATAAATATGTTTTCTATGAGTAAGAGCTAGCTATATACAGGGCAAGAGTATATATATTTACATATATATTGCACTGAGTTATTTCTATTTCTGTTAGTTCTATACTCTACATATCTGGCCTTTATGAAAGACGACTGGGGTTTAAAGTCAGCACCAAATCCCAAAAAATGTAGAGGAAACGGTAAACCCGTGGAAGACATTGCTCTGTTCAAATCAGGTCCTAGTTCAACATTTTGGATATAAACGCTGCATATGAAGGAAAACAATATTCACATCAACCTGAACACACCATACTCATGGTAAAGCATGGTGGAAACACCATCATGATGTGGGGAGGCTTTTCCTCAGTATGGGCAGAGATGATAGTCAGAGCAAATTCTTATGCTATTTATTTTGATAATACCGGTAGGTATAATATCCATCTGTGTTTGCCATTGCAACTTTTGCACATTTTAATGATGCTTAACATTTCTATTCTGTTGAGTCTCTCTAAGCTTCTAGGTTCTGGGACCTGAATTGACCATCTGGTGGATTCCAATAGGGAAACTTGCAGTCTTTGGAGGTTGTTTTGGCCTCTGACCACTAAGTCCCCTTAATACTGCATTTAAAAACGTGTACAGGCTGCAGAAAGTCTTGAGAATGAAGAAGAGATTCAGTTTCCAAAGCAACACAGTATAACCAGAGCCATAACAGGAACTTTTAATTAGAAAAATATTAATTTCTTAGAATGTCCTAGTCAAAGTCCAGGTCCGCATCCCAGTAGGAAAGTATGGCAATAGTTAAAAACTGATGTTACAATAAGGAGAAGACGAAGGGGAAAGGGAGCAAAGCTCAAACGGACCTTCAGCTGAAAGTCCCACAAAACAGTTATTCTCTCAGGGAGGCCAGATATGCATCGTTTTGTATTTTTTCTCTGCTTCTCACCTACCTTGTATTGCTTTATCTCTTAGAATCTCAATAAGCTGCTTTCGCCATGGAACATGACAGACAGATCATTTCTAAAACATCTAAAGAATAGTTCTAGAACTGTTCACTCACTGGAGCAAAATGCTCAAACTTGCAGACCTTGTCTATAAATCTGCCCAGAGTTAACAGGCGACATTCAGTCTGATGAGCTTAAACGTTTTTAATAATTAAAGTCATCATCTGCACATTCCTAAGGAGCTACAATGCACCGCATCCATGTGTTTTGTTTATGGACTACAGCCTCCATTTAAGTCTGCTCCGCCTTCCTGCGAGCGCTCTGAGTTGTGTCCCCACGCTACGCTGCGTCTCCAAAAACGCTCATTAATCAAAGCGCCGGCAGAGTCACATTTGCTCTTTAAAAAAAAAAAGAATGATTCCAAACGTTGGCCTTTTCAGAAACATAATTATCTGCCGTTTCATATAAGCTCTGCACCCGCCTGATCCTCCGGAGCTGTTTGTTCAGCGCTGTTTGTCTGTAGATTAACCTTTTTAGTCCTATTTTGATTCGCATCAAATAGAGATAGCAGTTTGTGCGAATCAGTCGGCGGAAAGAGAAACATCTGATGTGCTTCCTGTGGTGTTGATATTGAAATCCCAGCAACAGTAAATATGAAGAGACTCTCCAGTCGTTCTCACACTGGGCTTGCCATTTAGCTTTGATGACATCACCCGTGTTTGTTTTCCTGATCTTCGATCTTTCCCCTCAACCACGCTCCTGGGATAATTGTTTGTTGTCCGCCCCGCCTGTCGGTCTTCAGATAAAATAAGTGGGAACACTTTTTTGTGCCATTGTTTATAAAGTGCCTTTTAAAGGAACGGTTTGGCGGTTTGTCGTGAGTGTATAATAAAAAAGGCCCGTCGGAGTGTTTACGTGCCTGTCCCAGTGTGAGTGTGTTTGATGGATGAGATAAAAGCGTGTGTGTGACGCTCCGTAATGAGACTATTGATTTATCTTCTCACAAATCTGAAAAACGGTTTGACAATCTCATGTTTCTGCCAACGTTTCACATGAGGGAGAAGGTTTTCACTTTAAATACACAGATTTGTGTCTTCTTATAATAATTTAACATTTGTTGATGTTTGAAAATCTACAAGCAGATCTCTTACTGGTATATTCATATAAATCATCAGTACTTTTCTGTTAATGAAAACCCAACTTAGATAAAGACTTTAGATAAATATAAATATGTTAGTTTAATTATATATTTTTTTGGCTCTCCTGCACATGGTCTTCGAAAGCCTCAGTAAATACAAAAGGTCACTGCTAAAGAATCTAAGCATGTTAATAAAAAGTTGAGTGGAAGGAAAAAGTGCCGTAGCATTGATGCAGCTCTGCTAAAGTGGAAGCATGTAGTCTGTCTGCATGTTAAGATCTTCATCTTGATTGCACTGTATAAATTCTTTGTGGGTTTCCAGCAGAGTGACTAGTTTATACCTCCCCTGCTCTCCTCTGGAGCGATGCTAAAGTTCCAAAGAACATACGCTGACAGCTTATTAAAGGCCTGTGAGCGGCGACGAATCAGACCCCAACGACTCCTCCTGTGTATTTTAAATTGGTTAAAACTTCATCACATTTTTTTTTTTTTTTTTGGTGCAGCTGGACATTTTCAGAAGTTATATTCTTACAGTGGGTGAGTACACTGGGTGAGGAGATGCTATTTGCTGATAACTGTGCATTTAATGTTCCTTCGTAAGGTTATAATTACCTATGGTAATATATGCAACCCACTAGCAGATCAATGTGCACAGCTGATCATATGCACACAAATATATAAATATGCCCATAAATGCCTTAATGCAGCATGTTTTTAAGCAAGTCTTTGGGAAACTACTTAGATGATTGTTCATTTTCCTGATGATGTGATGAGATTTGGTAATATTTACTGTGTTCTCGCTGCAGCATCCGGTAAAAATAGAATAGAATTAAATTTTGATGGTGTAAGGTCTCCCCGCTGCCACCCTAATGCCGGAAAATGCTCCCATTGATTCAAATTGCTGCGTATTTGAAGCATTTTGCAGCTGGGTGGAGCACATGCTGTGTAAAATAGAGCAGTGAGATGTTCTACAAGTTTCTGTTTGAAATGCAAAACTGACTGAACCACTACACAATGCTCCTCTTCCTCCTTCGCCCGTGCATAATGTCTGAAACGATCTCTTGTTCAGGAGTGGCGTTCCACATCTGAAGCGATGCATCAGCGATGCCTCTGTGGATTCCAGCCACTGACTATAACTTATGAGTCCTTCTCCTAGAATCTCAACTGGGGTTTCCTCCATGATCCCCTAGAAGCTATACTGTGTTTATCCCTGTGCTGGTCCCATCTGATCTGCTACATTTTTCCTTCCACTCAACTTTCCATTGTTATGCTTAAAATCAGTATTATGTTAACAACCGCCTTCTTTATCATCACCTTTTTGCAGCTTATCCTTCTTCTAGCATGTAGGCAAATACTGGACAACTATGAAGTAAGTGCAAAAAGCATGTTTGAATTGGCACTTTGTCGTACATTTCAGAATGTAATTCTTGAAATAAACAGGCATTTTTACAGTAAAGGAGCATCTGAAATTACAGCTCTAATCTATTTTAAATGCATACAAACGGCATATAATCTGAAAATATTTAAATTTGGCGAAAAAAAACAAGACATATTTTTTGTTTTTATAAGCCAGATGTCTAAATTGGAGAAAGGCAGGAGCTTGACTGACATCATCGCTTCCAGGCATGGTGTTTTACAGCACGGTTAAGGTATACAGCAGGTAAAATGTCAATTAGGAAGGCCCGCCCTGATAACTCAACTCCCAGTCCACTTGTTCTTGGTCATTAATATTTATTTGAGCGACGTGCGCCGACGTTACCGATTCCTGACATACAGACTGGAGCTGCGGTGTCCCTGCAGCTTAACGGAAGCGTCCGCCGCTGTCACACACTTCAGTCAGACCACCGACACACACATGCTGCCTCCTCTACACAGAGTTGTTTCAGAGCATTTTAATGGGAAATTAAAGGCCTTTCTGGTGTGTGTGTGTGTGTGGGGGGGGGTCTCCAGGACAGGAATAGGATCGGTGACAGCGGATAAATCAGGATCTTTGTCTTGACAGGATGCTGCTGTCTCCTTTTACCCTGGGCACATGCATGCACATGAGTGTAGATGTGATGTCCTGAGACAATAGAGTGCGATCAAGGACTTAGTCTGCTACGATTTCTCTCCTGGGCTCAAATTGCTGTGCCAGACTGGCAGTTTTATGTCGGTCTGTATTTGACTGGTTGCTGTCCTTTTTATAATTTACACAGATCAGCTGCTGAATGTGAACTGACTCATTCTGGTATGACAATAAATCTTGTTTGCAGTAAATCCATCGTATTTGTTAGGTTCTAATCTGGCATAAAATGCTTTTGATGAAGAGGAGAAATACGAACCAGGATGAAAAAAAGGAAATGCATTGTGTTTTGGAGCGTAGACGGACGGCAAGCGTGTTCTTGTTCTCCTGTCAGGTCATGCAGCGCCGTCTGCAGGATCGTTCTTTGATGCAGATTAATTTTATTCAAATGCTCAAACTTAAACCACAAAAGAGAGAGATTATTGTTTTTCTGCTGGCTGTCAGATCGGGCATCCCTGCTTTTAGTTCCGTCTTTGTTTGCGCTGTGAATTAAAGGTGGCATTCTGAATCTAAACATCATTTAGGAATCAACAGTTTGATTTGTTTTAATGTTTTCCTGTTTGACTGATGTGATAAACTTCTAGTAGACAGCTGCCTTTTTGAATTGGTTAGGTAAGTGAATTTTTAGTGTGTGTTAAAAGACCCTTACTTTTTTCTTTTTATTCCTTTTTTTTCCCTCTATTTTCTGTTTTTTGTTTTCCTTTATTCACTTTTTTACCTTTATTATTTTAATATTTCATTTTTCATCTTTACTTTTTTTTCCTTTTTCTTTTTTTCTGGCTGTATATTTTAACATGAACCTGCTCAGTTCTGTTTAAAGTATCCAAAGGTGTATGTCATAAATACCAATCACACTCTGATAAATATGTGTTGGTAATTTCCATTGTGCAAATGCAGATACAAACAAAATGAATTCCTGAAATACATTAAATCTACAAGAAAAAAAAAAGTTTTTTAATTGTAAACCAATGTAAAAACATTAACTGGTAAAAAAAAAAAAAAAAAACATTAAGTCAATCACAAATTTCCTTGATGGACAGACCCAAAGTCATCCCTGCTAGAAATCTTTATTTCTAACAGGTGTGACTAGAAAGGTACCAACTTTGCTATTTTTAGGGGGAGCATTTGCTACAATTCATGTAGGGAACACAGTGAACATGAAGGTTCCCTGGTTGATAGTGGTGAAAAACCAGCATGGCATTTCACCCTTAACACATAATTTCCTCAGTGAAACATGGTGGTGGCAGAGTCATGCTGAGGAGACACTCTGCAAGCACTTGTTTCCGGTATGCCTGGCCCCTGACGATTTATGTTATTTCGATCGTTGTAACTGTTGTCGCAAATTTTCAATGTACCTATATTTCTATAATTTTTTTATGCAGTAGTTAAAGTAATAATCTCAATTAGGCAGTTACCTAAAGGCACAACATTTCTTTTTAGATTTATAAATTATCATAAGCTTAAGAGTCAATGGGTTAAAGTGTTGCAGTGTCCCATTTAAAGTGCACAACTAATTTCAAATAAGACATTTTAAAACAGAAATGTTTTTTCACAGTTGCTCTTCATCACTTCCTAAAGAGTTTAAGATGATTAAGAAATTGCAAAAAATGTCAGCCTAACAACTAATCGGATTAATCGAGATTAATTGATTATCCTCAACTTATTTATTCATTGATTAATCATTAAATGGAGTATGGAGACTGTAAAACATGGCTTTAGCTGTCAGAGCAACCCACTTAGAGCAGTAATTATACCAAAATCGTAAAAAAAGATCAAATAAAATATAAAAACATTCTCCATTTAAGATAAAAAAAAAAAAATTGTCTGTCAACATGCTCCATCCAGAACTCGAGGGGAAACTTTTAGTTTAATTTCATAAAAGGTCTTTTTTGAGGAGCTTTTTGTAATCAGATTATTTATAGATTTATTGAAAAAATATATAAGAGATTAATCGATTAGCAAAATAATCTTTAGTTGCAACCCTACTGAAATGCGGCAATCAGTTCATCTCTTAATCTTTTCTTAATATTTCTGTCTGCATTCATTTATTTGTTTATGACAAAAACCAGACTGCCCAGAGCTTTTATGTACTCCAGAGGAAGCAGCATCACATTGGTGAGCATCAGCCGCCTTCCTCCTCCTTCTCTATGTTAGTGTTCAAAAAAAAATATCCTGCAGCCTCAGAAACCAGTAAAAATATTCCAAACTAAACCCGAGCAGACTGTTTCTTTAGTACAATGAGAAGTGCGCCACCGACTGAGGCCACCCAACAGAGTAAATGTCTGCTAGGTATTATCGCCCAGGGCATAACTCACCTTCGCCATCAGTCATGCCATCAGGGCAGCCATAAGTGGAAACACGCACACGTGTGAGATGACAAATGCAAACAAACACAACTGCCAGCGTGCACGATGGGAAACACACTTAAGTCGCCGACACGGGCTCTGCAACAATCAATGAATCTGCCATCAGGCCTGA
>NW_015150863.1:0-17213 GCF_000732505.1 Cyprinodon variegatus
TTGGGGTCCTGCGGGGGCTTCGTTGGAGCTTTGGCCTTCTTCGCAGCAGCTTCAGCCCGAGGCCTGTGAGGCACTGATGAGTGATGAGGCTCCTTACTCACAGGCTCTGGCTCTTTGATGACCAGAACTGTTCCTGTCTGAAGCAACAATAACATGTGGGCGTTGACCGCACCAAGAAAGTCTGGCGACTATTAAAACAAAGAGCAAAGCTCAGTACTTACTACGTAGTCGTGAGCCTGTAGTGACTGGGCCACCCTCGCCTGCTGCTTGCTTTCGTTGTCCTCATCGTATAAAGTAGCTTCCTTTTTTTCTTCTTCTTCTTTTGCCTCTCCTTGAGCTACTTTTGTCAGATGTGAGCTCTGTCAATGGAAGGGAAAATTGTGTGTGATGTTCAAACGGATTAATATGATCAGGTCTAAACCCCCATGTACAATAATTTTCAGTTCTTCTTTTTAACTTTCCATAGTTTTCATCACTTCTACTTTCCCATCCTCTTGACCTAAATAATTGGTTTTGGTGCTTCTTTAATCCTTGTATAGCATGTTTACCTTCAATGCTAATAAGTTAGTCTGTAGTACTTCTTTAAAAAGGACAGAACAAAATCCAGGTGAAAAGGTTAAAAAAAATTGTTTTTAAGTGGCAAACAGGAGAATGTATTCATTCATTGTTTTCAGAGAATATCTGAAAATGAGGAAACCCCCACATTTAGCTCATCTTTAAATATAAAATAACTCTTTTTTTTTTTTTTTAAGCATAGAAATAAATACTAACTTTGAACATTCGCTTTCTTTCCATTCGGATCAGTTTATCATTTCAACTACCCTCATCCCCATCTTATTCCCTTGACATTACCTTAACGTCCACCACAGCCTCAGAGTGCTTTTCCACTGGTGAATCTGGGGGGCCGAAGGTTAAGATACCATTTCGACCGACCTTCACCTGCTTCTTATACGTATAGTAGAACTCCACACACTGAGCCACAGTCTTAGTCCGCACCTGATAAATAAATAAATAAAAAAACGCTTGGATTAAAAAATAATTAAAAACATTAAGTTAACAAAAAACTCTATAAATTAAAAATTAGGTTCTCCTCTGGAGAGGTTTAGAACAAATTTCAATAGGAAAGGCTTATATTGGCATTTATGGTAAAAGACAATGGTTGCAACTATCAATCAACCAAAAAAATAATCACTGTTTTCTACAAGAGATACTCTTAGCTTGTTAACAAACCTCAAACAAGTCTTTGAACATAGTAAGAAAGCAAAACAAACATGATTGGAAATTATGAATTCATTGTAAATGGCAAAAAACATGTATAGAAAAAAAAATCTAAATAAAGTCTGAATGGAGGATATTTACAGTTTAGTTTTCATGAAATAGTTCATAAAGTTAAGGCTTAATTACTGTTCTGAATTTGTTCTTTCAGTTCATGCCATATGTTAGAGTCTATATTCCAGTTAGCGATTGTTAACCAAATAAATTAGGTGATTATCATTACAATCTCAATTATTAGTTTAAGCCTTATTGGAGAGTAAATCCAGGGTTCCTTCACATAAGTAATAATTTTCTCACACATATTTAGACATGAGTGTATTCAGTTTTCAGAGTTTAAAGAAGGCACCTTTAATAACGGGATTAATAAAATTAGCAGAATAAGGGATTGAAGTATACAGCGAAAGTTGACAAATGAATAATAATATTAAAATTCAAATAATTTATAAATTCAAGATTCTTTCAGGCTGGATACTGTAACACACCGGCACATGCCACAGCTATTGTTATGATTCTGTAACCCAGACTTCCTGCTGTGAAGAGGATGTGATTTATTCACTCTGATTTTCTTCTCTTTGAACTGAAAGGAACTTGAAAAAGAATCTCTTCCTGTCTGCAAAGTAATGATTTCTATCATACCTGACTAACATAAATCATGCAAAATTTATTTTACCTGTTAAATTGAAAAATATAAATAGGATTATTATTAGTATTGTGGTGAAAAAGAAAAAAATGACTCAAAAGGCATCATCCTTACCAATTGCTGGACCAAGAAGAAGTCCTTCCTGTAGGCAGAGATCCCTTTGTTGAAGTAACATTTCTCCTCTGCTGTCCAGCTGTCAGAGCCTGGGAGAAAAGTAAAAAAAAAAAATAGAATGAAATTTAAACCTAGCAATAAAATAAAGATGAAGAGATGGATGTGAGGATAATGTCTGGAAGGTGATGCAGCTTTTTCACCTGAGTAGTGATAACTTGCCAGGTGATGGCCTTTGGGGAAAATTGGGTCTTGAAGCATCAAACGCTCCAGTGTTTCCTTAATATCAAGCAAAGTTAATGAAAAATAAAACATGCAGATATTGAACTAAAATAAATCACATCTGGTCTCTTTACTTACAAGAATTTTGCCTCCACCCTCATGTAAACAGTGCAAAACCAGCTCCTGATTGGTCCCTCCTCCACTAAAAACACTCGAACACGCCAGGTTCATAAAATGCTCTACTAAAATAAGAACATGTAAATTAGGGGAGAGAAGCTCAGAAATGACTGAAATTAGTCTGTGACAGAAACCTACTGGTCTCCTCGTCGCTTTGTTTTTGGTTGAGGTTATTCAAAGGAAGCCAGACCAACTCGGCCTTATGCTGATCCAAGTGAGAGGACAGCTGATCTTTTAAATCAGGTATTTCTGCCTGGTACTGTTGCCCGATATTGATACGGCTGGACCCCAACACAAAACAAAAAGAGATAGAAATGTGAGCAACGCTGAGAATAAAAGATAAGTAAGAAATCTGTTCAAATCTGTGATGCTCACGGTTCAAGGCACACAGGTGTGGCATCAGTGATCAAAGGCAAGACTGGAGGTGTGATTTCTGAGCTGGCTAAGAAATGCAAAAAGAAAAGAAAAACTAAGGCATTATTGGAAAAAATAAAAATAAAAAAAAATAACTGGCAAAAGTCATGTGAGACTTACTGGACCGTAAGAGGCTACGCGTTGCAGACTTTGGAGTAGCCGGAGGCGGAAGGATCTGGTTGCTTACGGCTATGTTGGTGAGGAAGGTGGAGAAGTAGAGCCCTGATCCCCCTCTGACAGGTGAGAGGATGGGAGGGGGCGTGTAAGGGGGCAGGGCGTGCAGGTTGTCTGGCAGGCGGACTGGTGAGCGCAGGTTGCTCTGGTAGGAGGTGATGCTTGAGTAGAGGGACGGGGGGATAAAGTTGGATACTTTGGGAGGCGGGATAATGAGGGGCTCAGGACGAGTCCGGCGCTTGAACTTAGCCTTTCCGTCTTCATCCATTCCTGAATCGCTTTCCCCATCCTGGAATAATGAGGGAAAGTGGCAGATCTTAAAGTTTATATCTTTAAGTGTCCTATAAAGAGAAAAAACTGCTTCCCTAACTTTTGTAGCAAGAGTATCTGTGACTAAGCCTTCATTTGTAGAGTTTGGAGGCAGAAGTGAAACCTCGAAAAAGAGGGACAGTAGCCATCTCTGTGAAATATGTTCAATAGTTCACCATTTTGAAAATTAAATATATAAAAACATCACCAGAACTTGCAGCCTGGGAAGAATGTTCTCAAACTAAGAACTAAAATAGCATTTTACAATATTAAAGTCTTTTTGCCCATGAAAGAAGGGCTCAAAATATCACAATGACACCATAGAAAGTAAAGTGTAGGTGTTGCAATACTCAGCACCCAGTTCTATTGCTGTTTTTAGCATCTTAGCCAATAAATGCGTGAACTCAAAATCTATGCTTGGTTGACTGGTCCTAAATATTAAACAACTGGTAGGTTTGAATTTACATTAAAGTTCTATAAATACTGTTAAAAATGACCAACGCTTCAGTGTAGGTCTGGTATCCAATAATAAAAGAGCAGTTTCATTATTACGCCTCACGCTGAAGATGTGATGTCAAATACAAAAAGAATAATGACAACAAAGACACAAACAAACTGCTAAATGGTTTTCAATAGTCTATTGCTGTGGGTGTAGGATTAAATAAAAATTGGTGCTAATCCACCAGCCTACTGCCTTAAGGTTAACAGATATTTTGATTGAACTTTTTCGAGCACTACCTTTTACTCCATAATTGTATAAAGACTTTTTAATGTCTGATGTAAGCTTATTTTTGTCACATAAAATGAACAAATTAAACTGGGTTAGTATTAGTCAGTAATATTTCTGCAAAGCTTTGCCCTTAATTTTTTTTATCTGAAATTAACTGTGGATTGTGAAAAATAATTGACAGAAAATTCTATTTCTTTTATTAGAGTTGTCAAGTAACTTTCTGACAAATTAAATACAAAATGTATACTTTTTGAATAAGTTAAATTAGAGCATTGATTTGCATCAATTTTGATACATTAAGCATTTCTATATCATTTTTTACACATTTTCTGTTCACTACATGTGTCTGATTGGGTAAGTCTGGGTTTTCAAGCACACAAACATCCCAATTATGATACAGAAGTCTTAAAAACTCATGTATTAAATGTGATTCACTTGGCTTTAAAGGGTTAAAGTGAAACGCATTACTTAACAGAAAGTTTAGATATTGCTTTGCAGCATATCCCAGCTGATGATGGTAAAACATTTTTAGTGCTGGACCACTTTAGTGAGCTGACAGAACCTTAGGGTTTATGATGCTACTCTAATTGGGTGGAATAACTCTAATGAATAAACTGTACTCCATTTGGACTGCTAAATGCTTAATAACACAATATATAGTAATCTTATAGTAATCTTTATAAAAAAAAAAATAAATTTCAACTAACAATAATTTTTGCTTTTTTGTCAAATGTAAATGATACAGATCAAACAAATGAGGTTTAACACCTTGTTCTTTACATCAAAACAATTTCTTATATTATAATTAAGTATTTAAGTAATTAGTACATTAAGATTTCCTTTATTCAATAAAAAAAAAATATTTCTAAACTCTAAACCAACCTGATGAAAAAGAGTTGAAACTACATTTAATTTCCTGGGAAAACAAGATAAATTTAACTAGCCTGACCTCGGTCTGGTCAATGGATGAAATTTATTAAATGAAGTCCGTCTTACATCATGAGATGTGCTAAAAGATCTCCAAAATTAATATCATTTTGAACAGCTGAAATTCAAGAACATAGGAGGATCAAAGTAGTTGACCTCCATCAATCTGGAACTGGGTCGCACAGCCTTCTCCCGGGCTGTGGGAGACTTTTTTTCTTGCAATGTGTCCAAGAAAAGTTGTGCAATTGGTCAATAAAAGGACAGGTGTTTCTAAATATGAAAAGGGGGATTTTTTTTCTCCTTTTGTTTTCTGGTTGAAAATCCCCCACTTTATTATAGGTGTGGAAATCAGCACAGTGATATGGGATGGAAAGTGTGAGGCAGTGAGAAAACATGCATGTCTGTATGATACAACTTTTAACATATATAAAGCATCTATACGACTCTCTCAAGCTCCTCCTCATCAATTTGAAAAAATGCGCCTTGCACCAGTGTGTTCCTGTTGTTTTCTTTTGCGGCTGTAACATCGGCTACAATGGATGGGATTTCCTTCACCAGTAGTGGCCTAATAATTATTACATATAGCCAAGCTGGTTTGGATAATTTCCTTACTTTCAATAAATCAAATAATTTTTCTGATGTGAACTTTTATTGATGATCTGAAGCTGATGTGTATAAGATACTTATCATGCAATTCTATCCTAACACCGTAAGGCAACCAGGCATACCATCTTAAAAAGGGTAAAGAACATGAAAGCTGTGCAAAAGTCCAAAAAAAGAAACTAACCTGGCCAAAACTTTCAGTCATCGAGTTTCTGAGCGAACGCCGCCGAGCCACGATCACAGAGGGCTTCCGATCCGCTTGGCCTGCTGGGCGCTCACTGTGGCTGATGCGACCCTGAGCCCAGCCGTCCTGAGACTCAGCCTGGTTCTTGTGCACAGGCACAGACACTGGAATAACCAGGGGCACAATGGTCGAGGGGGCGTCCTCCTGCGGAGTGTGGAGAAAACAAAAAAAAAAAAAAAAGAGAAGAAAAAGAAGAGGAGAGGAAATACAGCAGTCAGGCAAAAAAAAGGTAGGGGGAATATGGAAAAAAGAGAGTGACAAATAAAAGGGGAAGGAGGTGAGAGTCTGTATCATCTCACTATGTGCTGCAACAGCAAAAATTATTTGAATATCAATGAACTTCAAGTCATACATTGTCAGGTTAAAGCAAAAATAAAAATACACAATAAGAAGTTTGAACTGTTAAAATACACAGCTGTATCTCAGCTGCATGCTTTTGGATTCAAAAGCCAAATGTAAGACAAGTTTCATACTTTCTGTTGTGTTTTTGCAGATCTACATATTTCTACAGGGCTTCAGATAATAACATTTCATTATCTCATAGTTTGTGTTTTTTTTTTTGTACACTGATCCAAGATTTTAAGTGAGGAACTGAAAGCTACAAATCGCGTCAGGGTGTTCATTAACAGAGGCAGCATGAAAGGCATTGCTCCAAATCAAGAAACAGACAACTTCCCAACCATAAAAAAAAAAAAAAAAGAAAAACAGAGAACAGCTCCGGCTTGCATATTAGTTGCACCAAACCAGTTTGGGGAGAATGGGAGAATGGCCGCGGACGTTGACAGCTCAGCCCCTCCCTGCCTCCCAATGACTGACTGGCAGACAGCCTGAGGAATGTGGAGGTGTGCAGACATGCAGCCACTCCAACTGCACATCACGCTACAAGCTCAGCACTCAAACCTTTAACAAACCACTCAAGGCAAGAGAACTTTCTGCACTTATGTTTATGTATTGACAGTCTGTGTCAAAGGAGCTGCAACGAATAATGTCTAAGAGGGCGCAGCATCTACTGGGTAAACACAATCAATCCTGAACTGGGACAGTATCATGTGTCTTGCAAAGATAACACCCTCAGTGCGGGTTAAATCTACTGTACAGCAGAGCTTATTGGACCACTTAATGCTGCAACAGAATGTGGTCCACAATCATAAACTGCTTAGCCTCTTTTAAAAGAGAGCTGAAACTGAACAGCTGGAGGAGTTTTGTAAAACCATAGGGAAGTTATGCATAGAAACAAAGCTCTTCCTCTTTATATAGCTGTTTGCCAACCTTGATAGATGAAAAAAAATGCTTTCACTTGGTGATTAAGCTACATTTGCTATACCTCCTAAACAAAAGCAAATATATAAAACAGGGAAAATACGTGCTGCTTCTTGGAGACGTATCGGGCCAGACCTATCAACCAGCTCTTTCTGCAAAATGTTTATCAGAGGGACTCTGATCAATTTGAATGATTTCCCATTTGTCTGACTCAGTCACACTGGTTGTTAAGGGATTGTTGGTGAGCGGCGGCAACTCTAAGCTCAAGACAATCTTGACTTTTTTCATGCAGTGGTGGAATGGTCTACTGAGCACGGCCAAAACAGTATGTCCTTGTCTACGATTAAGAAACCTTGAAAACCCAGCTGACTGGAGAGCATCGCCTACCTGGACCTACCCCTGTTCTTCCCTATTGTCTCTGCTGCACTTTCCATTAGTCAGCAACTTCTTTTCTATACCGTCACCTTTGACACAACCAGACAAGCAGTCGAGGCAGCTTATTGATTGCTTGGATATTACATGCTTTGTTATATCCTCATTAGTTAGTCAGAATGCATAAATGCCTGTCAAATGCAAATAAAGGAACATCTTTCTAATGGTTGAATTAACTTGAAATGGTGTAACGACTAATATGATCCACACACAAATAAATTATCACATAATTTTAATGATATGCTTAGCTGGGTTCTTTTAATTTCAGTGTGTTAAATTTAGGACTTTTGATATTTTTAACCATCCATCTCTTTTCTATCACGCTTCTCCCTGCTGGGGTTGAGAGGGATGCTAGTGCCTATCCCCAGCTGTAAATGGGCGAGAAGCAGGATACACCCTGGATACAAAACCATTCATGCGCACATGCACAAGCCAATTAAGCCAACAGTCATGTATTTGGACTGTGGGAGGAAGCCAGAATACCCAGAGAGAACCCACACATGCACAGGGAGAACATGCAAACTCCAAGCAGAAAAACCCCAGGCCGGAAATCGAACCCGGAGGCAACAGGGCTGCCACCATGCAGCTCTATTTTAGGCCATTCCCATTTGAATTTGAGAAATACAAGAATTATCCAAAAAAAAACAAAAAAACTGGCAATTGAATATAATCATGCAGTTTATTGCTGTTATTTGACCAGACTCGTTTCGTTTTGCACCTTAATAGAATATGACACTAAGATTGCCATAAATCTGTCTATTTCCAAGTATGACTTTCTTAAATGTACAAATTACCTGTGGAGGTGGGAAGGGATAAAGTGAAAAGAATGTGTTGATTTCAATGTCCTAAACATTAAAATTGGATTAAATGGTTTCAAGACATATGATTGACATTTTAAGGCTTCGAAATTCAGTTAATGGATTTTAAGATAGTTTTTAAAACTATGCAAAAACCCTGAATAAATTCTAGATGATTTTTGAAAAGTGCAGGAATAAAAGAACACGCAACAACGCAGAGAGAGCTAAGAAAATAGATTCAATGTGACGCAATTCAGCAAGGTAATCTGACATTTAGTTGATACTAATTAATGTGCGGTGGTTTAACCCTAATTAATGCCTTTTAAAAAGGTTTCCCAAAACAAAAGTAGAAGAATCTAAAAAAAATCTGATAACAAAGAGCTCTCTCAAATTCTTCACAGCTTTACTTTTGTAGACCAAAATTTAAGCATCACATACATGCATTAGCATTAGATATACAGTTCGAAGCTCCTCAGTGCTGCAGTGAGCACGGTAAGGCCTGTATTTTAAGAGTTTTAAGAACATAATTTCACAATAAACCAGGGATGAAAAGGTCCCGCTCACATCATTTCTGACATAGTCACAAAGGACTAATCAGAAGGGCTTTTTAGAGGTGCATTGAGCAAGCTGAAAAGTTAAATACGTTTTCTTTCTCATACATGCCCTCACAATTACCAGACATGTAAAATGAGCTTACCTCTATTTACTGCAGTTGCTTCTCAAGGCTCACTCAGTTAGCAAACCGGAGTGATTAAGGTTATGGGGATGTGCTCTAGTTCACCTACTTTGTTGAGTCTCTGTTGTCATAAACACTCTAGCGATAGAACATGGGCGACTGTTTTGTGTTTTGAGATGGATCACAAAGGCCAGTCACAACCCCATCACAGGCTCAACACAAGACTAGGAAAATAAACGTTTTTTTTTTTTTCTGGGGTGAGATTAATGGCAAAAATTGCAGTCCAGTCGACTGATTTAACTCTGTAGTGACCCTGATTTGGGTCTCTTTTTGCTAAAAAGCTACAATGCCAAGATAAGCTAAAAAATACATATTGAAATGACTTTAATATTTATTAATTTTCTCACCACAGATGATAATATGCCTTTAAACAAAAGACCTGTGCGGTCACAGGGGCAGACTTTGATGCAATTTTCTCTTCACCCATGTGGGTCCACAATATCGATATCATTGTCACCAGAGGGGGCGGACTTTTGAAAATACTCTGGAAGATGCACTATGCTCCTTTAAGGGTTTAGGACACCCCTTACAGACTGTATAAAAAAAAAAATAACCTGGACCTACAGTCGTTTCATTGAACAGTAGTAATAGACAGAACAGAAGTAACTAGAACACTCACTCCGCAAGACTCCACTGTTGAAGAAAAGCCATTCTAAAACTCGATTTGGACCTGCCAATAAATACTAGGTGATTAAAAATGTACCTTTTTACACTTGTAGAAAACTGAGGATCAAAATTTCCAGACTTTTTCGTTTATTTAATATAAAATTATTGCATTTAATTTAATATAAAATTATAATTATGTTTTCAGTCATGAATAAATAACATTTAGTACAAAAACATTGTAAATGTTTTGTTGTTTTTTTTTTTACCTTGGCAGCTTTAGCAGGTAGAGACTCCATCTCTGAAGCCTTCTGAGCCAGAGTTTCTAGGTTGATCTCTTTGGAAGCCCTCCTCCTCCTGCGGGTTATCTGTATGACCCCTCCTGTTGCTGCTTGGCTTTCTGCTCCCTTTGCACCTGTGACACCAGCTACTCCGTTCTGGGGTGGTGGTGGTGGTGGTGGTAGCTCTTTGGAAGCTTGGGACCACATGTTCCCGGGTGGAGGACCCAGCGGGGACTGTCCCTCTCTGGAGAGGCGGCGTGAGCGTCGAGGGGCCCCGGAAGCTGAGTCCACAGTATCTAAGGGATTTGTAGCTCCAACCTTTTCAGAGCATGCAGCAGGTAATGCTGATGCATCACAAGTTTGAGCCTCTGGTCGTGACTCCATTGGCTGTACATCTTCTTTTTTAACTCCAGAATCAGGTGGAAGAGGCTCAGGAGGTGGAAAAGCTCCAAAACTTTGGGTTTGCTGCTGCAGCTTCGCTTGTCCCTGAGGTTGTGTTGTTTCTGGCTGTGGAACATTCTGTTGCTGCATCTGCTGCTGCATCTGCTGAAGTTGCTGTTGCTCCTGCAGCTGTTGCTGGTGATACTGTATTTGGTGCAATTGCTGCTGCTGGATATGCTGCTGCTGTTGCTGCATTTGGTGTTGCTGCTGTTGCTGCAAATGCTGTTGCTGCTGTTGCTGTAGCTGAATGTGATGCTGCTGGTGAATGTGTTGTTGTTGCTGCTGTTGCTGCTGCTGTTGTTGTTGCTGGTGGTGATGATGATGTATTTGTTGCTGCTGCATTTGATGCATTAGTTGCTGTTGAGTTTTGGGCTGCTCTCCGTAAATCATTCCCTTGTTTGCTGGAAAGACAGAGTAATAACCTGATGAAAACTGCTGCTTGTTCGGTCTGAATGAGGCCTGGAAAGGTTGCAGAATGGGCCCCTGCATTGTGTGGGATGGCACATGGGATTGGCTCTGAAGATCCACGCCTTTATGGCTATAGGCTTGTAGCTGGGCTTGGTGCATTACAGCAGCAGTGGCATGCTGCTCCCATTCAAGCCCCCTTCCCTGAGTTTGAGCCTGGGGGGCATCTCTGTAAACTTCCACAGGTGCCGACATCTGGTTTTCCGCTCCCATCGGCATAGCTACACCTTCATGAACTCCTTTATGGAAAGCCATCTGATCCCTGACGTTCACACCGCTCATGTATTGGCCAAAGTTCTGCCCCCAAGTTGGGACAGGAGCTTCCTGGGTCCACCCAGGTGCCTGTAAAGAGTCCTGCATCCATTTTACTGAAGATGCCTGCTGATAGTGTGGCAGACTTTGGTGCCCTTTCTCTGGGTTATAAACACCAGAGCTGCTTGCAGAGTCACTATGGCTCACCTTTGAAGCAGGAGGTCCCATACCATAATAAACCTCCCCGGTGTGTTGCACTCCTTCTTTCATGGCTGGACTCCGATGCTTGCTCTTGTCAGTGTTTACCTGAGAAGGAAGACTCATAGCAGTCTCCTAAACTAGAAAATGTTTTTCGTCTGAATGAGTGAGCGTGCAAAATTTGGCATATGCCTCTTTAGTGTGCTGCCCCTGCCCACAGTCGTGATTTTTTTTTTTTTTTTTACTGTGTATACAGAGGTATCTGAGAGGAAACATAAAATCCCAAAGGAAAGTGCTGGGTGGGGAACATGCAGCCCTCTTTCAGCAATTAAATCTGAGGTCTGCTGTCCAATCTTTTTAACTTCATCAGGGAGCTAGACCTTTAGAAGAAAGACAAACAGATAAAAACATTAAAAAAAATAATTAAATAGCATTATAGGGGAAAGACATTACAGCCTATTTACAGTCGCCAGCAGCAAAGAGGAAACTGAGGCCTACACCAGCCAAACGGCCTGGTGTGAAAAGTGAAATTATAAAGCAGAGCAGAGAGAGGGAAACTAAACCTGTTTGGATTCATGCGATCAGGTGCGTACAGGGAAGACATCTGCAAGCTGAAGTTTCAGGGTTGCTAAAAACAAGGAGGCGCCTCCAGAGCGGAGCTGCCATTTGGCTTAACAAGAAATACAGGAAACGAAGGGGCTCTTGCAATCACCCGAGCGATAGCCAGTAATGTTCAGCTGCAAACAAGCAATAAGGAAGCGGTGTGCTATTAGACAGCGAGCATTATTATCAAAGCCAAAGGATTTATTTTACCTGATCAATTGTGCACAGACGTCCCCCTGATCAGCTCCATGGAGTCAGTTTGGTTTCGATCAAAGTCGACTGCGCGCAGCTCCATAGAGGGTTTGTGCGCAGCAAATGTCACAACTCTGATAAGTTCTCATCGAGTTTCGCTTCGCACAAAAAAAGGCGATCCAGTCTGTTTGACAGCAACACGGAAATACGCTCCAAAGTCCCGTCAGAGAAGCAGGAGTCTTTTTAACGCAGTAGTTACAATGTTGCACACTGTATCCGCAAAACCGTGCACTTCCAGGAAAACATGTCCACAACTTTCCCCCCCTCCACCCCTCCCTGCACCACAGCGTAACACGCATCATACTGCTGCTGCATGCGGTGAAATGCTGCCGTGCAGCGGCTGCTAAGAGTATTTCCCCAGAAAATTCTGATTTTATTATTTTATTTTTTATTTTTACGTTTTTTTTTATTTCGAGACTTTAGAGCGCTGCGAAAATGCGCAGAAGGGCAAACAAAAACAAAAACGTTGGTCCCCCTAAACGCCTCACCCCAAAACAGCTCAAGTCACATCCTGCTGTCCAATCCAGTCCTCTGTCGGGCCCAACATTAAGTACGTGGACGCTTGTTTTACTCATCAGTTTGTCCCGGATGCGGAGTCCCGCCACGCTGCTAAAGGTCGTTATTGAGCCACAATCAAGATTTCACAACCACGTAGGTCAAATAATTTTTAGCCTCTTAATTATGGCAATATACAGCACTCTAAACTAATTATAACATGTATTTTAAAGGGGAAAAACATGTTTAATAGCCTGTTTTGGGCGGTAAAGAGACTAAGCAAGAAATAAAAGAGTTAGGAAAGTACTTGTAATAAATAACCAAAGGAAAAATACAGCATTTCAGTTCAAAAAAATATGACAGAATATTCATTGTTTGAATATATAACTAGAATAACAGTAAGGAGATTAAATAGAAAAGTGAAAATAAAAGATATATACAAATATTTACTTATATGTAATTAATTTATCCATTTACATATATAACACTAATTTTGATCAGTTAATTGTATTTACTGCATCAGTCATTTACATTTTAAGCTTATATTTGAGTAATGCATTATTCTAAACGGCCTTTTTTTTAATTTATTTGTGTATTTTGTATTATGGCAAGATTGGTATTCCATAAAACAGAACACTAATCTAATCAGATAATATATTTTGAGAGGGAAAGCAAGTTTTTAAGTACATTTTGGTAGTAAAAAAAAAAAAAGAAGGAAATAAATAACAATTAAACACCAATAATTTATTTACAGCATTAGCATAGCATACAAAAAAAAAAAAAAGACTAAAAATGGAAAGAATAAGTATAAAAGTGCAGAGATCAAATTTGCCAATGAATTATATTAGAGAGTCATTTGTCCATTTCTTGGTGTATTTTTAATTATGGCAGGATTGGTCCTCCATAAAATTCAAGCAACTTCTCACCTGATTACAAACCAACCAAGAGGTCTGCCACTGTAAGAATATGAACGTATCTCTCCAAATATAACACAATTATATGTTACATATTTTCACATATAACTTGTACAATTGGTGCTGAGTAATGAGCTCCAGTCAGGGAGCTTCCAGCTAACACAGCAGAGGCCAGGAAACATAAAGACTCTCTTTCAGGGTTGGAATGAACAAGTTTCTCCTGATAGCTGAGAACAAGTTAAGACAAACCATCACATTGGAGCCTTTACTGTGTAATTAAAGTATTTGCTCTGCTAGACTTTAAAAAACAGACTTTGTCTTAAATACTATGAAGCTTCTTACATTTTCTTTTTTCATTTAGCTCATCCCCTCTGAGTTGCTTCAAACTCTCACTTGAATAAAATAGCATCCGTACAACAAAATGATGCCACTGGCATGTTTTACTCTACAGAAAAGTTCCCCATCAACCATATCATCTTAAAAATAGGCCAAAAGTTGTTGTTTTTTTTCTCATCTGTGATTCTCTTACAGTCTGATGACAGATGTAAAACATGTCTTGTTCTGGCTTTCTTTCAACAAAGATGTCTTTGTCAGTGACATTGTATCTCTGCTTCAGTTAAACACCCCACACTGAGAAACTATCAAAGGTAAATACAACATGATCAACCCTTTTCCCCCCAAAAAATCCATAAAAATGAAAAGTGTAGCAATACACTGATCCACAATAAATACATTGATTAAATTATTAATTATCCAAAGCCATTAACTCAAAATGAATTCATTTGTATTAATTTATTGTCATGTTTAAGATCCACTTTCATTTGAAATTCACATGGCTGCAATCTATTATTATTATTTTCTTTAAGAAATTAAAATATAATTTTAAATAACAGAGTTTGATGCCTGGTCCAGTATAGTTGAGTTGTTTTATATTGTGAGTTTATATCAATGTTAGTCATTGAGTTAGAGATGACATTGCATCACATCCATCACAGACTTGTGAACTGAAACAAATGGAAATTGCATCGTGACAAACTTTGTGATATATTGGCAAACATCTTTTCACCATCCAAGCAAACTAATCTAACAAGTACTGTGATAAAACTGGTGATTTGTTCCACTAATTAGGAAAATAAATGTAAATAAAGATCTGCTTTATTGGGTTAGTTCCCTAATTGGGCAAACTTGTTAAAAAAATAAAAAATTGTTAAATGATATTGTTTTTGTTTAGTACATATGAACTGTATTTGCTAATTTGGAGTCTTATGAAGGGAGTTCCACAACACTCATAAGGGGCAACAGACTAAAGAGGATCAAATGCAAATACCCTCTAAAACTTTCAAATTTTTTATTCCTATTCTAATTTGAAAATAATCATCAAACGTAAAATCTCAATAAAATGCAATAGTTATGAAGTGTGCATTTGTCGTATAGTTTAGTAAAATCTGAAAAGACGTGGCAAAAAACAGTCTTGTATGTTCTTTTTTTTAATCTATTGACATAAAAAAAAATACAAGAACAAAAGCATGAGTAATGGTAGCTTAAATGATGCTTTGTAACGTTAGTTTGGGTCTAAACTTTGTTTTTTCCCAAGTAGAAATTTAAGCAACTTAAAGATATGAACCAGAAAATAAAGCAAGGTTTATGTTTATATATGTGTGCTGGAGAATGGATCTATCCTCTATAGTTTAACTGTCTGTTATTGTAAGAAAAATTACCTGATTAGTTTCTACAAAGCTAGACTAATTTGCTGTACTATTTGATAACTCCTGATCTCTGTTTTGGGGATGCAGGAGTGTCTCAACCAATCAGAAGCCGCAAGACATGTGGCGTCACAGCTCATCGTTCCTTAGCAGCCCGCTGGCTAACTCGGACAGCTAATCTCAGCTATGGTCCACCACCAGCACCCATGTTTGGTCTGGTAAATAAGAAGGAGTTTGGAAAGACTCATCTACCTCTGGGTGGTTTGGAAATATGGAGTCTGCTTGGATGTTACACACTAACCGGTGTCGCAGAGCTGCATCAAAGCCAGGTAAAAAAAAAAAAAAAAAAAAAAGAGAAGGCTGCCTCCTAACGGTTATCCACCAGGAAGCATGCTAATTAGCTAACTGCCAGGACGAGCGGAGACATTTAAACAAGATTTTTACGCTGTTTCAGTTATGTAATCGCATCAAACTGGTCGAATCTTTCCCCACCCTCTGATTCCTGCTCTGCTCTTTTGGCTATGCAGTGCTTTGGCTCTGCTTTAAATAAAAAGAAAAACCCTGCTAGCTTATATCCTTCTATCTAGCTAGCGTCTTATAAGTGTTCCATGGAAACGGTGAAATGCTCACGGGTCATTGTGTGGCTGTACAGTGTTTGCTACAACATAAATGACCCACTGTTATGAAGCTGCTGATGTTTGTTGTTGTTATTATTATTATTATTATTATTATTATTATTTTTCTTAGTGAGGTGCTTGTGACACTGATGCCAGCAGAGAGCACCCAGGATGAGTGGAGCTGTAGAGCACACGGACATCCTATCAGTGGGTGATGTGGTCAGGGACAGGTGGAAAGTGGTAGGTGTCATTGCTTTAAAGTAATCAGATTTATGAATGCATAACTTTGTTTGTTCTCTCTCCAACAAATATCATGGCTTAACTTTCCAACCTGATGTTTAGGCCAAAAAGATAGGAGGAGGTGGGTTTGGGGAGATCTATGAGGTCCTGGATCAGCTGAGCCAAGCCACTGTTGCCTTGAAGGTGGAATCTGCTCAGCAGCCCAAACAGGTGCTAAAGATGGAGGTGGCAGTGCTAAAGAAGCTTCAGGGTAAGATATGAGAAATCGTAGAATGTAACTCAAGAGTCTCTTTATGAATAATTTATAACTTGTAATTTGCTGCAAAATGATTCACACTCCTGGCAGATGAAAATTCAACATAATGTTCGGTCTGCTGAGGTGAAATATTATCAGTTGTTCAAGAGTTTCTGGTGGATCTAAATCTGTAAACTATTAAAAAGGAATTCTGCATTCCTCTTCTGGTAAACACTGTTTTTTTTCCTTTGGTCTGAATTGGCGATTCAAATATTTACAAATAAGGTGTGCTTTTTTAAAGGGTCAAGACACATACCAAAGCAAAAATGAAGTCTAACAGTTCAAATATCATATTAGAGACTCAGGTATTCATAAGTCGGTATTTTAATGAGGTAGTTAATAATACCAATTTAACAAACCAGTTTGGTTTATACAGTCTGAATCTTACAGCATATCTTTCCAATAACCATTAACTCTTAACTCTCAGATTTTCTTTTGACAAAACTTATACTTTTCCTACTTTTTCAAAACTTTCCAGTGAACAAGTAATCCTTTTATCCAGCCGGAATAAAAATATGTTCAGAAAGTGTTGTATCATCAATTGTGTATTATTTGGTGCCATTATTTGGCTAGTAATGCTGTCACATTTTCTAAAAGCTATCTTCTTTTTGCTTTAGATCTCTCCCTCTTCTAAGTTCTCATAGCCTCCATTTCCTAATCAAAATATTCAGTTGATGTACTCAGCAGTGCCGTGGTGTTTGGTTTTGCATCTACATCCATCCAAGGAAATCAATAAATCCTGTTTGAAATGCAGTCTTTATATATATATATATATATATATATATATATATATATATATATAT